>NC_064674.1:0-300000 GCF_023278565.1 Colletotrichum lupini | reverse complement strand
TACTATTATTATTATATTATCGCTATTATTATCGCTATTTAACCGTCTACCTTAAGTATTTATTTTTTTATTTGGCCTTTACTAGTTGCTCGGGCAGTTCTTAATATCGATTACATAGTATTAATATATAGTATTAATAAATACTCCCACTATCTCGATAGACTCTACCTTAAATATATTTTATTAAAATACTAAGACGCTACTAATAACTCGTCGACCCTTAGGGCTTTTTTAATAACTAAAAGTTCGATTTTATAAGTATCATACTAAACGACCCCGAGTTATAAAAAAACCGCCTTAATAAATATTATATTAATAATATTAATTTATAAAAAACGAATAGATATATTATAATAAGCGTCGCCCTTATTAGTAGCCTTTTAATATAATATAATAATATAAATAAGTCTAGACTTAATAATATAATTAAGGGCTTAAAAAGAGCGTAAGTAAGCGTATTAAATAGGAATATTAAAAAGAGTTTATTATTAAATAAAATAAAAAGAAAAAGTAAGGGGTAGTATTTAGTTATTAAAAAGGTAATTAATATATTATAATAGCGGAGTAATTAGTATTTAATAACGGCTATGACCGGCTATAATTAGTTATAAAGTTTTATAAAGTACGTAATAAAAATATTTAATATTAGCTTTAATCCCTTTAGGGTCCGGTCCGCCTTATTAGGGGCTATCTTTGCTTTTATAAATAAGCTAGTTTATTAAGATTAATATTAAGTATTCTTTTTACGTATTTTAATAAAACTTTATAACTAACTATAGCCGGCCGTAGCCGTTATTAACTATTAATACTGACTAAACTTAAAATACTAACGATCTTATTATAATATATTAATCGCCTTTTTAATAACTAAATACTACCTCTTACTTTCTCTTTTTATTTTTCTTAATAATAACCTCTCTTTATTAATATTCTTATTTAATACGCTTATTTATACTTTCTTTAAGCTCCTAATTATATAGTAGGGTTTTTTTTTTTTTTTACTTTATAAGCAGAAAAGATAGACTTTAATAAGATTACGCTTTTAAAAGAAATTATATAATATAATATACTTTTTAACTATATAATACGTATAATATACCCTAAGTACGCACTTAACGTAATATAATAATTTTAATATAAAAACTATTATATAATTCGGTATAAGTAAGCTACTTTATGGTAGTATTAATTAAAAAGGTTAATTATAAAGGTCGGCTATAAACATTAAAAGCGGCCCTTAATTATAGAGGTTCTAAACTCTAATAAAAATATAAAAGTTTTTAAAAAGAGTTCTACTAGGGGGGCTATATTAGTTACCTAGGGGGGCTATGTCCCACCTTTTCTAACTAATAAAATAATCGCAATTCTCTTAGCCACTAGCCTCGCGCAGAACTTATTCATACAAACTTATATAATTTAAAAATTATCTTAGCTTTTATTATAGTAATCGAGAGTTCTTAATAAATCTCGATTTTTTTTAATTTTAATTAAAACTTCCTTAACTACGGCCTTTAATTAGCTAACTAAGTTATTAGAGCTATAGTTCTATTAGCGCTATCGAGGCTAGTAAGTAATATCGTAGTTATAAGTAATCTTAAAGTATATAAGTAATCTAAGCTCTCTTTAGTAATTATTAGCGTTCTATTAAATTATAATAAAGCTATAGTTATATATATAGGCCTATAAGTACTCCTAAAGCTCTTTAATTATTATAATTAGTATAAGATATGGTAAGTTAAGTATATTGTACTCTAATTATATAAAAGTAATTAAGTTAATTAATAGTACTTTTATTGAAAAGTCGTCATAACTTTACTTTTTATAAGTAATAATAGCGAGGTTAAAATAGGTTAAAATAAGTAAGCTAAAATAAGTAAATAAAAATAGAAATAAAAATAAAAATAGAAGTAGAAGTAGAAGTAGAAGTAGGTAATTAGTAGTAATAAAAATCGGTCGGAATAATCCCTGGCCTCTTATTAGTCGGATTACTTTAAGAAAAGTAGGATATAGCCCCCCTAGCTAACTAACATAGCCCCCCTAGTAGAACTCTTAAAAAAAAGAGCTAAAAGGGCTAATATTTAGCTACTTATATTAAAATTTATAAAAATTCTTTTTATTTTTAATATTTTTAATATTACTTAAAGCTCTATTTAAACTAAGTTAATTTATTAAATAAACTTATTAAACGAACTTATTAATATATAAACTACTACTCGTTAAGAACTTGTTTTATTAAAAATACTACTCAATAGGTTCCCTCCTTTAGGGCTCGATAAATTAGGCCCTATTAACGCCCTAACTATTATAATTAACGTAAATATACTTAAAAAGTAGTATAGTACTTTTTAATAATATAAATTCTAGCTAAGTAATAATATAAATACTATAAATAGCCGGGCTAATATAAATATTGAGATTAAATATATTAATACTAGCTTAGAAATTATATTTTATAAAACTAAAAAATCTTTTTAATATAGGCTATATTATAAATATAAAAGAATATATAAGGGGTCCCTTAATTTTTAATAAAAAGGAGTATATAATATAAGATCTAGTTACTTATACGAGTTAGTACTAAGAGGTCTTATATATATTAAAGTAGGTATAGCTCGCTCTCTAAACGGGTAATAAAAGGTTAAGAGTTTTAATTAGTAGTTAAGTATAAAATATAATATACCTAGTTTTTTTTAATACGTAATATACGGTACGGCCCCGGTAAATTACTCCGTTGGGGGGAAGCTCCTAATTATATGATTAAATTTAAGTTTATTTATACTACTCTATTATAATAAAAGAGTACTAATAAGGGCAAAGTTTATTATAATATATTTATTCGTTTTTTATAAATTAATATTATAAATATAGTATTTATTAAAGTGGGCTTTTTATAGCTCGGGGATATTCAGTATAATATATATAAGATCGAACTTCTAATTATTAAAGAAGCCCTAAGAGTTAACGAGTTATTAACGTCTTAGTATTTTAATAAAATATACTTAAGGTAAATAGTTAAATAGTAATAGTAATAATATAATAATAATAGCGTAATAATAATAAATAGCTAGAGAAGCGTTTTTAATTTTAATAAAAAAAACGAGGTAACGAATATATATATATATACGAATAAAGTTAAAAGTACTAGGGTAGATATCGTAGTCGATATTATTCTTAATAATAACGACGAGGGCATCTCTAATATTATTATTATAAACTACTATTACGGTACGGTAAAGTAGTAAATATTAGCCTATTTGGCTCTTTCTTTAGAAACCTCTACGTCGCTATTAAAGTTTAGAACCTCTGCGGTTAAGGGCTGCTTTTAACTATTATAGCCGACTATTATAGCTAATTATTATAGTTAACTATTATAGCTAACCTCTACTATTAACCTTTTTAACTAGCGCCGCTACTAAAGAGGGTAGCTTATTTATTTTAAATTAAATAGTAGTTTTTATATTAAAATTATTATATTACGTTAAGCGCGTACTTAGGATATATTGCGCGTATTATATAATTAAAAAGTATATTATATCGTATAATTTCTTTTAAAAGCGTAATCTTATTAAAGTCGATTTTTTATACTTATAAAGCCGGAAAAAAAGCACTATATAAACTACTATTACTTAGTAAGCTATAGATAGGCTTATAAAGTAGTAGCGTCGGGCGCTTAATAACGCCGTTAATAATCCGTAATTATAAACTTTATAAGAGGGAAAGTTAAAAAAATAAAAAGTCTAAAAGAAAAAATAGTTTATCGAAATAGTAAGAGTATCTTTTAATACTATATATTAGTATTATATAATAAATATTAAGAACTGCCCGAGTAGCTAGTAGAAGTAGAATATAAAAATAAATATTAACTTTAATAAACTAGCTTACTTATAAAGGCGAAAATAGCCCTTAATAAGGCGGACCGGACCCTAAAGGGGTACTTAAAGTATATTACGTATATTACTTATTTTTCATTTTTATTTTTATTCTTATTAACTATACGGGCGATTCTTAATATCAGTTATATAGTATTAATATATAATATTAATAAATACTCTTACTATCTCGTTAAACTATTTTTTTTAAAATACTTTTTTGCTTTTTTAAACTTTCTTTTTTATAACGTTTATAATTATAAATTATATAATAATATTAAGTATAATATTGTTACTTTATAAGCCTACGTCTACTTAGCTAAGTTTATAACCCTCTAAGTAATAATAGCTTATAACGGTAATATTAAAAATACTATTATCGCTATTATTAAGAATAGCTAACGCCGACTTTTATAAACTATATTTACCCTATCCCTTTGGGGTCCGGTCCGCTTTATTAGGGGCTATCTTCGCCTTTATAAACAAGCTAGTTTATTAGGGTTAATATTAAGTATTCTTGTTACGTACTTTAATAAAACTTTATAACTAACTATAGCTAGCTATAATTATTAATACTAACTAAACTTAAGATATTAATAACCCTATTATTATAATATATTAATTACTTTTTTAATAGCTAAATACTACTCCTTACTTTCTCCCTTTATTTTATTTAATAATAACCTCTCCGTAATATTCTTATTTAATACGCTTATTTACGCTCTTTTTAAGCTCTTAATTATATTATTAAGTCTAAGCTTATTTATATTTTATTATATTAAAAAGGTATTAATAAGAGTAATACTTATTATAATATATTTATCTATTTTTTATAAATCGATATTATTAATATGGTATTTATTAAAGTAGTCTCTTTATACCTCGGGGTTATTTAATATAATATTTATAAAATTAAATAACTTCTAGTTATTAAAAAAGCCCTAAGGGTCGACGAGTTATTAATAATATCTTAGTATTTTAATAAAGTATACTTAAGGTAGACGGTTAGATAGCGATAGTAATAATAATAATAAGGGAAGCGTTTTTAATTTTAATAAAAAAAAACGAAGTAACGAATGTGTATATATATATTTGTTTTTTATTTCTGCCTTTGCTAGCTGCTCGGGCGATTCTTAATATCGATTATACAGTAGTAATACATAGTATCAATAAATACTCCCACTGTCTCGATAGACTGTGTATATATATATATATAGTAAATATTAGTAATAAGAAGGTTAGTATTATTCTTAATAATAGCGACGAGGGTATCTTTAATACTATTATTATAAGCTATTATATTTAAAAGGGTAGCTAACTTAGCTAGGTATATAATAGGCTTATAAAGTAATAACGTTAGGTATTTATTATTATTAATAATCCGTAGTTATAAGTTTTATAAAAAGGAAAGTTAAAAAGTTGGAAAATTTAAAAAAATAGTCTAGCGAGATAGTATAAGTATTTATTAATACCGTGTATTAATACTATATAAACGATATTACGAACTACCCGAGTAGTTAGTAAAGATAGAATATATAAATAAATATAAATATTTACTTTTTATATTTTTTATAAAAATATCCTATATTACTTTGTTAAATCTATACGTACTAGACTTAATTAATATAATATAATCTTAATAAAATACTTAATTAATTATAAAATATAATTAATATTTTAATATTATAATAATAAAATAAGAGATTTAAAAAGATTAAAAAGGATATTTTAGAGTTATTAAATAAGTTAGAAAATAAGAAGTAGGTTTTAGTTATTTAGAGAGTAATTAATATACTATAGCGGGATTATTAATATTTAATAATAACTACGGCCGGCTATAGTTAGTTATAAAGTTTTATTAAACTATATAATAAAAATATATCTATCGAAATAGTGGGAGTATTTATTAATACTATATATTAATACCGTATAATCGATATCGAGAATCGCCCGAGCAGCTAGCAAAGGTAGAATATCAAAATAAATAAAAATAAAAAAATAAATAATAAAGATATTAAATATTAACTTTAATAAATTAGCTTATTTATAAAAATAGAGATAGCCCTTAATAAGGCGGACCGGACCCTAAAGGGATTACGTATATTATATAATTAAAAAGTATACTATATTATATAATTCTTTTTAAAAGCGTAATCCCGTTAAGGTCGATCTTTTATACTTATAAAGCTAGAAAAAAAACTATTATATAAACTTTTTTAAAAAAAAAAGTTAAATTCTTTTCTAAAAAAAAATTAGTTTGTTAAAATAACAGGAGTAAACATTAATACTATATATTAATATTATATAAACAATATTAAAAACTGCCTAAGTAGTTAATAAAAATAGAATATATAGTAAAATTAATTCTTAGTATAATATTACTAATTAAATTTATAATACTTATAATAAGAAGTAATTAATAAGACAGTTATTTAGATTTAGTAGCTCGTAATAGAGTTGAACTACCGTGTAGGGCCAATTGGTCCCTTAATTAATGTATATCTATAGACCTTTCTACTCCATACTATAACAAAAGTTCTGCTGCGCGATTCGCGCCGAGGGGTGAGCTCGCCGCGCTTAGTAATGTGGCTTGAGCCCGCCGCGTGTGACTGGCCAATCTGACAGTTGGAATCCGACCACACTCATGACGATTGTTCACCCCCTTCAAGCATGGGACTACGAGCACATTTCATCACCAATGTATTCCGTTTTTGACTCCAATCCGATACGGATAACCATTGTAGACGTTTCAAGGCAGCAAGCAAAACCAGATGGATTGTAACTCATACGGGTCAAATCTTGACGCGTGTGGGATGCTATTCTCAGGCAGCCAGCTCCTTGCAGGTTGCCGCTACCATTGGATCGCGCGTTCATTGAAGCCTTGGCATCACAGACAGCATTGAGGCACCGGTATGCCGGAAAAACATGTCGCATTGGTTCTTGGGTAATTTCAAGTGATGCAATAAACTAATCAGACGTGCAGGTCCGTTTTTCAACCCAAGGCCAGTTTATCTGGCTGGACATTCCGCTCGACATCATCTACTGTAGAAGAGAGAAATATCCCCTTCATGAGCCGCCCCAGAGCTCGCAACGGAGCATTTCCTCAAGCCCCGCCTTCTAGACGCTAATTCGCAACACAGCCCCATACAAGTCATGGCCAGGTCTCTCAGTCTTTAGACCGGCGGAGATCGGGTCTGACAAAGGGCGCCGTAGAACGTATGAGACAGACTCGCGCTGGGTAGTATTTGTCGCAAAGCCAGTACCTTGCTTGTGCGTCGGCTGTCGGGTCAAGGTAGATGCAAAAGTCGATTTGTTCGTGCGGTATACCTCCAGGCACGTAGTCCTTGGTGATAGGAGCAGTGGTACTGACAGAGCGAGAGAAGTTAGACATGGAGTACATTGGATGCCCAAAGGGTCATGGCGGGAGGTGACCTTGAGCTGCATCTGAGACGAACATGCTGTCGTTCAGATCAAGCTCCTGCCTCAAGGCCTCGAACGGAGAGAGATCCCGGGCTGGTGGGATGGCCGGAGAACCATCGCTTGATAGTGCTCTTGTTTCCCAGTGGAAGCTTCACAAGTTTTATGTGCGCAAACGACATTCTTGGGTTGAGGTTTAGCCGATGCGATTGATTTGATGATGTAGACGGATGGACTGGGGGCCGTTGGCTGAGTAACAAGGGAGTCGCGGGCACGGCGGGATACCTATCTTACTACCTAGGTAAGATACCTAGGTATAAGGAACGTACCTTACCTACCGCTGCGCAGACCCTCAAAGACTAGTGGAGGAGGGGCGCACGGCAGAGGTCGTTCTTTCTGCTGGCTGAATTCGCTTAGAAGATCGCTTAATTGGGTAGTAGCCCAAGATAGATACCACCCCGTGTTCACAATGCAGTATTGATATTGACTTAACGGCAAGTGCGCCCATTCCTCTCATATCTTAGCCCGCTATGCTAGCAGGGCGGATTTCCTTGAACACCTTAGACCAGGTATTCCAGTAGGTAGAGATCTCAAAGCCCGAGGGATTCGGGGCATTATCAAGAACAGTCAACGAGGGGAAAGGGGGCACTTTGGCATATAGAGCGTCCGCCTTCAAGACGAAGGGTCACTCAACCAGCGGACTGGTCCCCTACGGACATACCCCCCTTAAGCAGCATTGAAAAGGACCTCTGTTGAGAGCGCCCCCCTCCCGTGTAGGTACCTGCTAAGGTGTTAGGAGCAGTCAAGTGGTTAAGCTCTGCTGCTTGTCTCATCAATAGACAACGAATGATTACCTGATGCCGCCCGCTATGTCGCCAGATTCTTAGATTCGCCTTTGCCTGGAGCCCGTCCGAGCAAGGACCAAACCAAATATGAACGGCGGCAATGAGTGAGCGGGGGTGTCTTTGAATTTTCGGGTTGGCAGTGCATCGGATAAGCATTCTTATCCCTAAGGTATCTCATCAAACTGCCTAGGTGGAAGTTTGGAGCACCTTACAAAAGCACCTCGCCCAAGGCCGCGCAGGTAGCCCAAGGTGCCTAGAATGGTAAGCTTGCCCGGACACCGTCGGGCAAGGTTATCAGTACCTTAGCCATCTTATCTAAGCTCGCGATTCCTCAAGGTACAGAAGGAACTTACCCCGGGTCAGGTAAGTCAGCCTAAGTACCTAGGTCCAAGATCCCAAGTAAAGTACGCCGACACTAACCAGCGACTAAATTGACAATCCCACTTCAACTCTATCATCCGATTCCCACAATCGAGGAGAAGAGAGAAAGCGCACCGGGCATCTCATTCAGCGACATGTTTCTACATCTCTCGTCAAGCTCATTCATCATATACCTAAACAACAACCCGACCATACGCACCACGAGTGCATCTATCAGACCCGCCGCATTTCCTGAGGACACAGCACGAGAACCGGCTCCTGCTTGGCACGTTCTCGTGTGGTGACTGATTGGACAAGAGGCACAAAGGCTCGCATAAATGACCGGTAATCCCTCCATTACGACAGTCTAGCTCTCGCTCTATCTCACCCGCATCTCAGTCTACCTAAGCAATCAATGCAGACGTATTCTCCATGACATGAACGATGTTCCAAGGTTGCCCGACCCAAAGCCATAAAGGCATTGCCTCAAATTCCATCTATGACAACGTCTATAAACCTAGAGCAGCGGCAGGCCTTCCTCCGCCAAGCGCATAATGACTTGACGCCCTGATTGTCATCTTGCGGCGATCGACGTTTATGGCGGGATGAAATATCGCTGAAAGGTAGGCCAGGATACCATACGTGCCTATCGCGCCAGGTCGCACGATGGAGCAGACGCCGATGGCTTTCTCGGTTGTGCCCAACTCTTGGCTCACCTAAGATATCTGCCGCAAATTAGCTCACATGTGTCTAACCAAGTCATAACACGGCCCGAGACGTAACACACCGTTTCGGTGTCATTGCGAGTGCAGGCTACGAGATATCACTTGTGACCCTCGGCTGTGACGCTGGGTATGAAGTCTGGCAGAGGCCGGGGGGGCTTCGTTGTGATTGGCAAGCCGTTGAGGATAACCCACTAAGCATCTGGCCGGATCAAAAGTTATGTCTTGGCATCGATGAGCTCTTCGTCGGGACCCTTGGTCTCGATGCTCAGTCGACGGGTCTTCGGCACAAGGGCTGGTAGCCGGTGTGATTGACTGAGAGACAGGTCATCCTAATACCGGAGTTCCTGGATCGCGCTCGCGTATGGCGCCTCGGGGTTGATGAGCATGTAATAGTCGATCTTGCGGGAGAATCCTCCGGTGTCAACATAGTAATCGATGATCTTAGCAGTCGGGCCGTTTTGCATTAGTCGGGATGGACAGAAACTCGTGTCACTGGGCCCCCTGTTGTTGGCAGAAGTGCCCGTCCCAAGATGTACTCACCACAGTACGTATGACACTATTACCTCGGACCCTCGACATGGCAATGGCACCGCCAGCCGCAACACTTCGCCGTAGATGACTTGATTCCACGAAGCTTCGTAATAGCCCACATCGGAATAAAACCTGGAATTCTCCAGTATATTCATAATTTGCTCAATAGACGGCGAATCCCCAATATCGTCTCGGGCCGGGGCGTCATCGTAGTACCACCTCTTGACTATTTGTCCTTTGAGTAATAACTCCGTGGCAGCAGCAACGTCGGCCTGCGGCGAAGCAGTCAGCAATCAGTAAGGTCTCGCGAAAGGTTGCTCTGGGATGAAAGAGTCAAACCTTGTTCCTCACGGATATCACGTTGGTACCCTTTGGTAAACCTTGCGAGTGTCCCCCACACGTCATGCAACGAAGAGGGAACGCTCTCTTCATTGGGCCAAGATTGGTGAATCGCGATAGGCGCCATCTGTACTGCCTATCGGCAAGTTACTTTCTGGGCGAGGCACGCGACGGACTGGCACCGCTTCGGGTGGAAGATGCACGGTTGAGAAGGCCGGGCCGAGTATCTGACCGGTGGGACTTGGCGGGACGTGGCGTCAGTTCATGTAGGTTGATGGGCAATCTATCTGATGACGTCGAAGAAGCGCTCGCTTGCTGTCTTTTCAGAGGCGAAGCCGTCTTGTCGGACGAAGTGGGTGTCAAAGGAGACGACGTTTGCGATCACAGGATGCGCGATCATATGGGAGGGTTTTGTGGACGCTTGGCTTGGGGAGACGCCGGAAATGATGCGATAACGATAGTCGGTAGTAAATACAGTCTGGGTCGGGGTGACAACTCTCGTGACGTCGGATGGGTTGACGGTAGCTGGCTGTGGAGCGGATTGATCGGGAACCTCTACATATGTGCTAGGATCGGATTTCTTGGACGGAATCGCTACTTCGAAGCGGAAGTTGTTTCCATGATGAGTTTCTGCACTCGCTGACGGACGCTTCGGCGGCGGGACGGAACATCGAAAAATACTGTTAATGGATGAAAGTAAATTCTTTGTGAGTCACAAGTACGAGAAAACAGTTCTAATGATGACATCTTTAATGGTGCTACAAAAGACGACAAGCGACATCGCATAGGAGAAGTGAAGTGGGGTGGTTTGCGGGATGGCAAACCTATTTTGTTTGTTTATTTATGCTATTTTACGCCGTGGTGTCCTTAAGTAAGGCGAAAGGCGACTATATCGCATTAAAATTATAAAACTATATACCGTGCCCCGTAGAGCCTATATAATACCCTCTTATAAAATAGTATAATATATAATTTAAAATTAACCCTTTTATTTACGTATAGCCCCCCGTACTATTTTATAACTTAGGGTAAATATACTTAATAAGGTTCGAGTATTATATTAGTAATATAATAAACTAACTAAGTAGTATTTTATATATTTATAAGAAGACCGTTGTCGTATTATAATAAGTATTACTACCCAAAGTAAAAAGTCTAGCTCTTTTAGTAAGTAAAAGAAAAGTAGTATAGTATAAAATATAAAGTAATAAAATAAGGGGGGGAGGTATATAATATATATTATAATATAAAGTAATATATTATATTATATAGTAAAATAAAATAGTAATATAATATAAATAAAGAGTAATATTACTATTAGTACTACTATAAGTAGATATAAGCTTTATAAGGCCGACGGGGTATATAGCCTATTACGTATCCCGGTTGAACGAGCCGTATTAATATACTCGCTCTATAAGATTAATATTTACTAGGGGAGCTAATGGCTGTATTAATAAACCTATTATAATAGGGGGGTTTAGCTTAAAAAGGTTTATTCTAAATAGCTAGTTAAGATACGAACTATATAGTACGTCTTATTACGTTAGTTTATTAATATAAAGGCTAAAAAGAGGTACCCTAATACTTTTATTATAACCGTACTATTTAATAATAAATACGGGTTTAATATTATTATAGCTAATTCCGCGCGCGCTAACTTAATTTTAATAAATATCGGTTTATTTTAAATAAATATTAGTAAAGAACCGGGAGCTCTATAGTAATATAATATAAATAAACTAGTTTTTATTAAGTTAATACTAAACGAAGTTAGTTTAGGTAAATTATAGCGTGCCCCTATATAAAACTAAATAGTAATAATAAATATAGTCGGGTACTTTTTCTTTTTTATATAAGTAGTAGAGGTTAGTATTATTATAGTTATATAAGTAGTAGTATATAGCGTAGTCCTTATAGCCGGACCTAGTTAAAAAGAGCTAATAAAACTAGTATTATATAAGTAACTTTAGCTCGGGGCTCGCTATGCTATTAATAAATAAAGCGAGGGCCCTATAAAAATCTAGTTAATAATCCTCTTACTAGCCCTAAAGTATAGTTAGCTATTTTTCTTAAATATAATACTTAATATAAATAATAATTAGGGGGTATATAAATAAGTTAAGGGGACTTATAATAGTACTCTTTTTAGCTAATTAGTCCGCTATTTCGTTCCTTATAATACCCTTATAGCTAAGCGTTTAGTAAGAAATAATAAGGACCTTAGCGTTCTTAATAAGCTCTTTAAATTTAAAAATAGTTTATTAAAAAAATAAGGGGGGGGTATTATTTAAGTACTTAATAGCGGCTTAGTTATTTAAATAAACCGTAATAGTTATAATAAACTTATTCCTAAGCCTTAGTACTGCGTAAAGACTTATAATAACCCCTCTTATTTTAATATTAAAAACCTTAGTTTAAAAAAGGCGGTAGTATTTAAAATAAATTAGTTACGGTCCTTAGTAAATAATATACCTAAAGCCCATAGCCTTTAGAGTTATTTATAACCTATTTATATAGGCTATAATATATATAATAAAGAGAGATTTATACTATTTATAATAGTTTTATATCTCTTCTATCTTAGTTGCTTCTTAGGTATTATTAAAGTTATTTATAATTAAAAAGTCGTAGGGTAATAAGGCTAGTTACGGGGGACGTTTAATTTGACTAGCTATTTAAATAAGTATAATTAAGTAAGAGGGGTTCCTGCGGTTACGTAATAGCTTATAATTATAAATCCTCTAGGCTAGGGGATAAGAATAATTTAATATAAAAAGCTTAATAGCGTAATAGTTTTTAAAAGAGTTTAAAAAAAGCTTTATTAATAATATACTTACTTCGCGCAATAGCGCCGTAATTAGTATAGTTCGTTATATTAAAAAGGAGCCTTTTAAAGTAATATTAATAGGGGTCTAAAGGGTCTTAATAACTAACTTTAGCCCGTATTAAACTTTTAGTCGGGCGCGTATTTTAGAGTTAACTCTAACTTTAAAAATAAGTTAGGTCGGGCTAGGGTATTATAACTTAGCGCCGTATAGGGCTTTAAAAATAATAATAATATAAATTGCTTTGCATATAGTAACTAGGGGCGTACTATTAAAAACTTTATTAAGGCTTTTAATATAGCTAGCTATAGACCTAGCCTTATTTCGGTAGTTAGTAATATAGCTATAAAAAAGTAGCTTCTTATTAAAAATAATACTTAACTATTTTATAATACCCTTTTTATAAGGTCTAATCTCCTTATTATTATAATAAATAGGGGGGGAGGTAATATTTTTAATTCTTAGTAAGGTCCGCTTTATAAAATAAAGGACTTCGGTCTTTTTAAAATTAAACTAAATAGTATTATCCCTACCCTAAGTAATAGTATTATTTAGAATTTATTATATTTAAAAAGTAGCCTTAGTAAGGTCCCTTTTAATACTTAGTATTATATAGTTATTAATATAGTTAAATTTAAATGACTCCGGGCTAATTTAATAGATTTATTTAGTATATAATAAGAAAAGGATAAGTAAGATTAGTAACCCCTATAATAAACTATAAAAAAGGGGGAATATAAGAGTTTAATATTTTTTATAGCGGACCGAGGCTTAGTATAATTAGTTAAAGTACTATACTTAAGTAATAATATTCTTAGGCTAACCCTATACCTAGAGCCGATTATATAGCTAGTTATATAGTATTAAGTTAAAGGCTTTTTTAATATTTATTATAATAATAATAACAACTAGCTTTTTATTAAAAATAGCTTATATATTATAGGCTATTACCCTAGCTATATTTATAGTTAATTATTTAAATAGTACCCCGGCTATTTATAAGTTAAGTATGCTTTAGGTAATAATAATATAGAATATTCTCCTAGTTATAAGGCGCTCTAGCCCCTTCCCTAAGGTTATTAAAAATAAGATCGGGCGCTAGTTTTTATAAATACGTATATCCTAGTTAGGCTTCGGTATTATTATTATTTTAGCGTCTCGCTAGGCCTTAGGGTAGTATTTAAATACGAAATAGGCTTAATAAAAGTAACGGACGTAGTTATTAATATATAGCTAGTAGGCCCGTAGTATTAAAACTATAATATTATCCGTACTAAGGGTAGTATTTCTTATATTAAGTATTATATCGTTTATTTTATACTAATAAATAATAAGATTTTAAAATAATGGTTATTAAGGGCGTATTATAAAGTTAAGATATATATTATTCTCTATAGTTATACGCTCTAAGAGCTTTTTTTAAAAGAGTATTACTTTTTTAATAAGTTTAGTAATTATATTCTTATCGTCCTATAAAAGAGGGGATTAGACCTAAGGCCTAGGCCGGTTCTAACTTATAATTCAGTATATATCCGAATCCTTTTTAATAAAAAAGACTATTTTAGCTTATATAGCGGCCTTAGCCCTTTATATAGTACTATTATATTACTAATTAATTATAGCTATAATAAGAGATTAGGGGTCGGCTATATATACTATTTTAAAGCGTTTATTAGCCTTAGTATATAATTCGTCCTATTACTTCGTCCCCCTACCCCTTATATAGTACGGGGTAGAGGAAGAAGTATAAGTATATTAAAATACGTTATTAAGGCTTTTTATAACTAGATCGAGGTTTTATATAGTATTATATATAGTATATAATACTTAAGTTAGCTCCCTAACCCTCTTTATAAACTATAGTATATTCTTTAGTTTAATCCTCCGCTTCTTTTTTCTTAGTTAATACGTATTACCTAAGTTAATAAAAAGGGGGATAGTCGTAATAAGGGTATTATAGTCTGATTTAGTATATATATAGTTAGTAATCTAAGTCCGGGCTAGGGGGATATTAGAAATAGTTAAGTTAAGTACGTTACTCGTTTTATAAATAGGGACCCCTACGGGGTTAAGTATAGTAAAATAGTAGCCGTTTATTTAGTTAGTAAAGTAGTTCCTAGGGGTATATAAGGGGGTCCCCGGCTACTAGTTAATATAACGAGAGTTTAGATCCCTTATAATAAATAGCTTTTACGGGGGGGTCTAGTAGTTAAGTATTATTAATATATACTTTTTATTAGGGGCGTAGTAAATATTAAGGATATAATACCCTAGGATACGTATTCTAAATAAGTTTTAATAAGAGAGCTTTATAATATCGAACGCTACTAAGTATAAAAAGGTCCGGCGGACGTATATAAAGACCTAGGGTTTATTAATAATTATAGCTTAGCTCTAAATTAGTAAGTATAGGGTAAAGTTAGGGTAAGATTTAGTAATATTCTGCGGTTTATTTATATTATATTATAGTTCTTATAGTAATAAGATATTTACTTATTTAAATTCAGTAGTAATAAGGGCGTAGTTATATTTATAGCCGTTTTTTTATATATTAATTTATAATATTTTAATTTTAATATATATTAAATATAATAGCTACGGGTAGTTATAGAGCGCCTACGCGAGGCATTTTTATATTTACTTTTATTCTTCCTTTTTAGGGTAGGCTCTTCGTATTTTAAGCTATTTTTAAGGGGGAGTTTAGAGCCCTATTTCTTAGAGGGGGGGTAGTTACTATTTTTTAAAATAGAATTTATAATACTATTTAACTTTATAATAATTAAGTAGGTTTATTCTTATCTACTTAAATAGTTTTTAGTATCGTACGTAATTATATTAATAACTATAAACTTTTAAATAATATCCTTAATAAGTCTTTTTATTTTAATATTTATAATCTTATTTTAGAGCTAAGTACCTAGGGACTTTATAAGGTCTAACTTAGAGGTAGGGCTTAGGGGGAGGTCGAGCTTCGTAACTTATATATAAAGTTCTTTACTTACTTTACGTAAGAGTTTTTTTTATTAAGAGGTTTAGTAAATAATAATACTATTTTTTTTAGGGATATATAGGATAGCTCGTATAGTCATTTATATATAGCCCTTAGTAATTTATATACTAAGGGACGATCGTAGTATGGTTATTATTATATCTTAGCTTTTTATAATAATAGTAGCGTTAAGTTCTAATATAATCCTTAGAACTATACTAATCTAAATAGACTTAGTACTACTTAAAAAGGGGTTAGTAAGTAAGTAACTAGGCTATTACTAATTTAAAAATATTAAAAGGCCTTTTTATTAGTTTTAAAAAGGATATAATATAAGTTATATAGGGGCCGTTCGTCGGGCTAAAGGTTTAGTAATAAAAGGGGGTTATCCCCGCTATTATTTTAACCTTATCTTAAACGTATATATTAAAGTTAAGGGGTTACTTATTAAGGCTAGGGATCCGAGTTTTAATGCTTTTAATAATATAAGTAAATTAAATTTCGGATCCTTTAATAATAGTTATATTAAAGAGTTTAAGTAGCTAAATATAGTAACTAAGTATAGCTTATTATACTCTTAAGGTTTTTAAAATAAGTATATAACTAGTTAGAACCTTAGTTACTAGGCTAATATTTTTACTTTTAAATAAGTAGTTTTTAATAACTTTTTTATAAATAAACTATATTTTTACTTCGTAATAGGGATTCTTAGGGTCGAGGTAAATAAAAATATAGGTATTAAGGGAGGGAAGTACGTTTTTAGCTCCTTTTTATAAGTTACTTATTATACTTAAAGCTCGAGCTATAAGCCCCTAGGGTTAGTAATTAATAAGACGCTAAGTATAATAACTAGAGCTCTAAGAGAGTATTTTAATAAAAAAGAGGCCCGTTATAATTCTATAATCCGGCTTATATTAAGAAGTTTTAATAAATAATAGCTAAGGTTTTTTAAAAAGAGCCTCGAGCTTAGTAATATAATAGTTTATAAT
The DNA here is from genome assembly GCF_023278565.1 of Colletotrichum lupini. Taxonomy (NCBI): domain Eukaryota; kingdom Fungi; phylum Ascomycota; class Sordariomycetes; order Glomerellales; family Glomerellaceae; genus Colletotrichum; species Colletotrichum lupini. Next base: position 283,108 of record NC_064674.1, on the reverse strand, counting down.
AATAATATATTTAGAGTTTTTTAATAATTAAAAGGACTTTTAAATAATTATAAAAGTAATATTTTTTATAAAATAGAGGCTAGAAAGACGGGTCCTAATTTTATTAATAATTATAGTCCTATTAAAACGCGCTTTATAATTAGGGGGGGGGTTAAGTTATTATTATTAGTCTAAGCTAAGTCGTAATAATAAACGCGTTTAACTTAGGTCCTATAATTATAACTTTTATAATCTTAGGGGTTATAAGTATTACCTTAATAAAGTCTAGAATATAGCGTTTTTTAATTAGGGACCGAAGTAATATAGATTAAACGATTATAATAAAGCTTAAAAGGGTATTAAAAGTATTTAAAAAGGGTAATAGCTATAGTAACGTATAGCGGCCGTTACCTAAGCTAGTTATAGTTAGTATAAGAGAAAGGGGGGTAGAATAGGCCTTATTAAAGAGGTTAGTATAGTAAAGTAGCCCGTATTAATAGTGCGTGCTAAGAAAAAGTATATAGGAGGAAGGTTGGATGGCAAACCTATCTTAGTAATAGTTATTTACTTACCTTCGAAGACGGCAGTGGTCGCGCGGGGTAGCTAACGCCACGAAGCGCGTCACCACTGCCGATGTCGTGCCGCTGGAGGCAGCTGGATCCATTGCTCAACGCGATATCACGTGATGGAACTTGGAGAGTCGCATCCGGAAGGTCATGGAAGTAGCTTACCTAATTATCCCGTATGCCTGTCAGTCGTCGGGCAACCCTCGGCCCGAAGGGCGACGACTGGAATATCTGCTGGTGCAGTGACTCTAAATGCTGAAGCGGTTGTAGAGTCTTCTTTGTGAATGGTTTCGTGCCGCGATATTAGATCACTTGCGTCAATTGGCCATGTCACGAGTCTGGCTCTTGAAGGGCCTGTGAGGGAATAGTCAACGACCGGTGGTCTTGCGGCGGCACCGTTGATCGTGTTTTCAGCAAGCAATGATGCTAACATTGAATTCATCGTCTCCAGAGAGCTCACCGCAGTTGGCTGTTGAACAATGGTAATGAATGACCACATGATGATCGCCTCGTGAGGTTGTCATGTATATCAGAATTTGGAGCCTGGAAAAGTCTGAATTGCTCAAGACGTCCCTCATGTGCCTACATACAAGAATGAGTAGCTCCTTTCAGAGCATTCGAAATGACGGTAAACCTGGATGCTGCCCCTAGAGTTCATCTGGGCCCCGGAAAGCTATCCCCTAGATTCCTCGAGTAGCATGCGAGCACTGTCTCTTGGTCGCAAATATTCTCTTGCTCGAGACCTAATTGAGGCCAATGGACCGCCCCGGGGATGCTTCCTTTGTTAAATTGGTACTGGACTTTGTAGTAGCTATTCCACACATCGTCGACTTGTCCTGTCTGCCTGTTGACTAGAGCTACTCAAGCCGTAAGAGCGCTCATTATCGCTATCTTATGACATTGATCGACAGGCCTAATGATGATCTCCTGATCTACCCCACAATGCAATTTGAGAATGTCTAACCCGAGCCCGTTGTAGAGCCTGTTTGTCGTCAGTGGCGAACTGCTTTGTCCTGCACTAGAATAAGCCTAGATGACAGCATGGACATCGCGGTGTCTTTACTTGTCACAACCCGCCAAAAATCGAATGAAGATCAACTGGCATCGCTTGAGTCTGTGAGTTGCCAATGGGCTACACTTCTGGTCGCCCTGTTGCATCTCATTACCATGTAGTAACCATTACTTTACTGCATCATCTGCCGGATTCTCTGGATGAAGAAGTACAACTTCCACTGTGCAGGTTTTCCCAGTTGCTTTCTAACTAAGCAGAACCTACTTCTCGTCGCAGGACTTGACGTCTGAACAGTAGTTCTGTTGACAACAAGCAGCAACCGAAAGTGGTATCGTTGAGAAGCAGAGTTAAGAAGCAATACTTCAAGCTTCATCAGCTCCTGGACTGATCTCGAGGGTCAACTCCTCACCAAACGGCATGGTATTTGCGCTGAGAACAGCGATCTGATTGCTTGCTCGTTTAAGAGCCCACAGCAGGTAATGTAGGTTTGATACTTATAACCCTATTGCCCAAATTACCCAGAAATCGACGAATCTAGAGTACATGAGAAAGAGCTTTTCATCGGTTTGACCACGCCCCAAACTCGTGTGTCTCTCTTTAGGCCGAAGCCTGAGAGGCGTATACGGTCGCGGGCTACTTACTGCTTGTAGTATGCTGCCATCTTAACACGCGGATGACTTAAATCTTGCCTGTCAAAGCGGTAGAACGAGGTGACTTACCGCCGAGCTGGCTGTAGGAGGCAACTTGCCGCCGAACTGACTGGAGGTGAAAGTGACTGGAGGTAGTTGAAGTGCCGTCGATGTGGCTGGAGAAAGCAGTCAAATGGAAGCGCCGGCCGTACCGACGGAAATTCTAGCATTTTCCCGTTTGTCGAGCCACTTGCCGTATTCCTTGTTTGTTACGTTTGTCGAGAAGCCACGAAGACGGGGAAGAATCGAAGATCTGAGCTGACCACAAGCACGTAGCAATTGAATGATATCCGCAGTCGGCAGGACATTCGTTCAACCCCGTGCGGTTGCCCCAGAAGAGATCTGGAATCTGGTATGGTGGAAGTTGGAGACCAGAGCGGTTGCTGGCTGTTTGATCTCGACGGTGAGTTAAAAGGGTAAGATCCTTCTGCTGCGAGTTTCTGGCGGAAGAAAGTCGAATGAGATGTATTGGAACGCCGTTCAAGCCGCCGGCGGCCTGCGGTCTGGTGAGCTGAGGGACTTGTTGAAGGAGCTCTTGCCGCAGGGTATTCCGGCAGAAAGAAGCTTGTCGAAGTGACTCTTTTGCAGTAGACTTTTGGCGGAAGGAGGTCGTACGGCGTACTGAACTGCCGTCTTCTCAATGGCTAGCGCTCGGTCTGACGGTCGATCTGGCAGGATGAGACGTTGTTGAATGGAGCTTTCCGTGATGGCCAGCGGTCTGGCAGCTGTGGGTTTGTCAAAGTCACCCTTCCGCGGTGAATTTCTGGCGGAGATCTGCGTGGTGGAACGCTCTCTGAAGGTGCCATTCCCATTACCTTCATTACTGGCGCAATTCGCCATAATGGTAGTCTTTCCGAGACCCTCAACGATGACAGCCTCGGGGTCTCTTGAATTGGAGTCCCCGACTTGAAGGACAAAGCTGCGGTGACCCGGCATAGTTCGTGATGAGTGAAGGGTTGCTTTAGTCGTCAGGTGTATGGGTGGATATCGTTCTCTTTCTCTGCTCTGGCTATCCTGATAGAATAGTTTGGACGCTCGAGGCCTTGCACGGGCCATTCATAGAAGGTCCAAATATCATTGCATGCCCGTGGAATAAGAGTTTTGGCTGTCAATAAGCTGGCACTGATCAAGTATAGAATCTTGTATCAGTTTATTAGGTCGCTGATGAGGTGATAGACTGGCGCATTCTTCGACTCGAAGTCGCTGAGTCTATTGGTTCTGATAGTGCTGGACCAAAACTTGTGCGACGCGACAGTGTTGCTGGGGGCGTTATGTACTATTGTGAAGGAAGCAAGGACAGAGCTCAGTCGGGTGGAAGAACGACTGGAAAAATATCGGCTGCTGCTCGAGCAACAGACTCGTGTGTTGTCTGAGCGAATTGATGTCTTGACCCGGACGCCGTCGTTCAAAACTGAGACGCAGACCATACGAAGGGGTAAGCTAGCTGATGCTGTCAAAAGTGTCGTTATAGTTCTGACAGATTACTTTGAGCTGGGTACCATGATAAATGAAGGAGGGCCAGTGGCTTCATCAGATGAGGAGAGTCGATGATGCTAAGGATGATACTGCGTGGCTGCCGGGTTTCTTGCACGTCTCTTTCTGGGTTTCTTGTGAATCTCAAGGGGAACCTTACTTAGGTCACCTCTTCTTTCCGAAATTCTGTCAGTCCTAGTACACACGACACGATTCTCAGCACGTTGTGTCTCCCAAATACACGTCTCAGTTGACACTAGTTCTACGATACAGGGGTTTGAGAGCCAAATGGCAACGTCTCCAATGCTAAGCAGACATGCTGGTATGCCGCACTCTGAACAAGATCGATATACTACCTCCAGCGAGATGTTCGTTACAGACACGGGTGGCACCGAACGCTCTGCAATTTCAACGTTGGCCGCACAATTGCACGCGTCGGATTCATGGAAGCTTTGCCAAACACTTTAAGCCGAGCTGAAAACGGGTCTGGAGACGTGTTCGAAGGCACTTAACGAAGCTGGCCTGAATGCGGTAGCTAATCCAGCAGCTGCTGCCGTTGCTCCCGCTATGAGGCACTCGCATTCGCACACAGAGCTGCTAGACGTTTGCACTGACTCAGAATTATAGGTCTATAGACTGACCTTGTCTTCGCCAACCGCGCCGTCGTCATCTTGTTGACCTCGGCATCCCGATCTAAGTATGACAGCGAAGTGGTGCGCAACTTCGCCGTACTGGAGCTCGCCGTACTGGGGCAAGTCGAGGACACCGAGTGGAGGCCGGCAACGGTGTTTACTCCTCGGGTAGTGATGGAAGTGATTTGGCTTCCCAGATTCTCGCGAAGAAGAAGCTGGGGCTCTGAGCGAACAGAAACTATGGAGACTCTACGAGGGATGTTTCAAGCAATGCCTTGAAATTAGCAAGCTTGGACTGTCGATGGTATGTAACAAGTTAGGCCTTTTGTCTGTGTAAGGCTCGATTGCATCTCATCGGGATAGCAGTGTGAGGTGTTTACAGGAGGCGGGATCATTGAATACCAACATTATCCATCCCCACGAAAGCATTCACTCCGCGGCGCCGTTTATATGATTATTATCCCGGAGACAAGAGACGATCCGAAGCCAACGCCTAAGATCCCTTCCAGCGCTTTTTGACTGCCTAATACTCCATGCGGCACTTCGCATCTCTATCTCCATCTTCAAAAGCTTCGCGGCAGCCCCTTGAGAAGCAGCTTCGGCCTGATGGAGCTTGGTGCGATTGAGTTTCTTGCCAACTCAACGATTTGCAGACGAGCTAACTTCACAGCGCGTGATGAAACTCCTTGACTTCGGAAATTCCATCGTTGACCGTCTCGCATATGCTGTACGACGCGACGAATGTACTCGCCATGACTCATGGGGAGATCGAGACAGGTGCTAGCTGGCAAGAAGGTCGAACACGTTGAGTGAAAAGCAGAGAACGAGCTCGCGGAACCACGACCCGTGTCCAGGTTCGGGCTCGGCCGGTATGTCATCTCTCAGTCCGTCGTGTCGAGGGCTGGTTGGACTCCTGCAGCCTTTGCCTGCGTTGGGATACACGTCACCGAATGCCCCTTTTCCATTTTGGCAGCACTTTGGCAGTGATTGCCGCACATGAAAATTGAAGGTTCCCACTCCGCCGTTCTAACGCGTATGTCACCGTAGTTGAAGAGAGCTTTCTGTCGGTCTGACTGCGTCTCGAACACGTGCGTTTCTCTCCAAGCCTGAGTCCGAGAGGCGTATACGATCGGCGGGCGACTTGCCGCCTATGGTATGCTCCTATCTGATCCACTCGTGTGAGTAGCTCTCTGCCCCTTGCCATTGCACTTGCCCTTGCCGCAGACCTGGCTGAGGAAGGTGTTGCCGTCGAGTTGGCCGTTGAAGGAAGTGAAAGTGCCGTCGACGTGGCTAGAGAAAGAGCTGGCCGTCGAAGTGACTGGAGGAAGTGGAAGTGCCAGAGTGTTCGCCCTGGGGCCCTGCGACTGTCTTCTGCCGTACAGGCAAAGGTCTGGCGCATTTCTTTTTGCCGAAGGGTCACGAAGGCGGGGGAAACTTGAGGATCAGGGCTGACCGTAATTACGCAGCAAACGGAAGATACCGACAGTGGGCAGGACCCTCGTTCAAGTTAAACCCGTACGGTTGCCCTAGAAGAGATCTAGTGGAAGAGGAAGATCCGGTTGTTGTTTGTTGGAACTCAGTATTGGTGTCTGAGAGTGAAATTCTTCCGCAGCGAGCTTCTGGTGGAAGTAGGTGTATTGGCACGCCCTCTCTCGGAGGCCAGCAGTCTCATCTAGCGGTCCGAGGGTCGGTTCTGCGACTGAGAGCTTGTTGAGAGAGCTCTTCTCGCAGGCAATAATTCTGGCAGAAACAAGGCTGATGTGACCCTTCAGTGGCGAGATCGACGTCTGGCAAAAGGGGGCTTATAGGGAACGCTGAAGCGCCTATCAAAGCGACCCTTCTGCGGTGGATCTCTGGCGGAAGGAGGTCTTCGTGATGGAACGATCTCTTTTGTAATGAAGAAATGTTAGGAGGAAGTTATGGGCTGAGCTCACGAATCCTCCGTTGGGTTTGAGTAGGCAGGTGCAACGGCCTTCCGAATTCACCTTTTCAGCCGTCAGTTCCAACAGTCTACTCTCGTCCCACGCTCTGTAGACGAAGAAAGGCGACGGCGAGAGCTAGATTCTGTTCCCATTCCGCGATTGTAGCTGGATTAGGCTTTGAACAGCCGCAGCATTTCCGGTAGGCATCGGCGCTATCGAGGAGCATGTTGAGCCAGCCATGTCTGTATGAGGGGATCGAGGCCGGGGTGTTTCATATGACAGCGTGTTCGCAGGATGTTGATATGAGATTGAAGTTGCGCCGATGACCTGCCGGTCTCGAGTAAACGGGAAATCACTTCCTGGCGTTGGCCATAGATTGCCACACCCCAGACAATCCATTCCTTGGTGAGCTCGCAGTGGTGGACGCGACTTAATTGGGGGAAGCTAGTTCCAACGGCTATAGGGACGCCAGAAGAGCTATATTTTAGCTGTCTAGCTTCGGACAAACCGATTCAAGAGTGATAGACCGTCAAGAAGCAAAGAGAACTCTGCTCGTCCCCCACCCCCCCTGCTGTGTTTCCGCGTTCAGTTACGTTGCCGTGCAAGACTCACCTCTAGCCGCCGTAATATTGGCCGGGACCCGGTCCACTGTACGCGGTACAAATACCCCTTTCGAACGGAACGTTTCTATGGTTTAGGATCGACTATCTCATGTCCAACCCCGGTTACTTGGAATCTTTCACCACTTCGGTTGAACATGGAAATGATAACTTCTTTGTCCAAATCATACGTTGCCAGAATTGTTTCGACACATTTTTGCAATAGAATCATATATGCAACGCAGCTTACGTAGAGGGACGTTCAATGGACTAAGGCGACCAAGGGCAAGAGTGAGAGTGAGTGGGTGTACGGGTGAAATCCAGAAAGAGAGTAAGCAAAAAGAAAGGCGACGGGAGAAATGGGAAGAGAGAGAGAGAGAGAGAGAGAGAGAGAGAGAGAGAGAGAAAGCAGAGGCTGGTTTGATTGCAAAGCTGATTGTGGCATTTGGCAGGCAAAGTGATGAGAATACCTGTAGAAAAAGCAGCGAGAAGACAACTTGGATAAGAGATGGCTTCTTCACAGACGAAGGAGAGATGACAGTGACAACGAAGACGAAAATGACCTTCGATGTCTTCAGGGAAGTGCCATGTCTAGTCCTATCCGTCACAGCCGTGACGCAGATGAGCAAGTCAAGTCTGAGGTCTGAAAGTTCTTGGCGTAGATTACATACGGAAAGCCAACGTGTAGTTCCTCCGTAGACATAAAAGGTTTACTCCCGAACTCCCGAGCAGAGTATCCGCAATCCATGCACCTATAACACACTAAAGCAGACATAAGAAATCAGAATCATTATATATCATAATAGCTTTAACTATCCATAGCCTTACTATACGTTACATAACCTCGGTTATATAATTACTAAAGCCTACTTTACTCATACTTTTTATATTAAAATAAGCTTTATACTTATTTCTTATTTTTAATAAATAACCGTTCTTTTTATACACGTTAATACTTTTATAATAAATTTATAATAATTATAAGCTTAGCTCTAATTTAAACCCCTATATTTTTATTAAAAAGTTATTTTTTAAGGACTATAGTTTATTATATTCTTTTTTATAATATTATTTAACTTTTATTACGTCCGTTAATTTTATTTTTAAATAAACTAATATTTTTTAAAAAAATTATTAATATTCCTAAGTAAAAGCTTAATTATTAGTAAGATTAGCTTAAGTAGTACTTTATTTTATAAATTAAGGCCCGGTTAAAGGATGTTTAGGACTTACTAAACTTAAATAACTTTATTTCCTTATTAAATCCGTTACTTTTTATTAAGTCTATTTTTTTAATTAAAGAGTATATTAAAATACGAAATACTATTTAAAATTAAGTATATAAAACGGCCTCGACTAAATACTAATAAAAACTTAAAGAGTTTACTTAATAATAAACTAAATAGTTAAGAAGCGAGGTTATAATTAAACTTTTAAATAAAACCGATCGAATTAAATAACTAATTATTTTAATAAAACTAAAAATTATAATAGCGAATTAGGTACGTTTTATTAAAAAATACGCCTCTTTTATTTAGTAAACCGTATTTAAAACAATTTCTTATTTATAAAAAGAGAGATTATATAAATTAATAAATTACTAAATATCTTTTATAATTACTTAAGAAATCTTAAAAGATACGAAAAAAGAGCTTATTAATTTTTTAAATTACTCTTTTTATATTATAATCCGGGTTTTTAAATAAAAGTACGTATTAAGTAATTTTAGTTTATTTATAATTATAAAAAAGGAATTTAATATAGTTATAAATAGGGCGAATTTTAGTATTAGTTTATTAACCTAAATTAAAAACTTTTTTTTAGCCTACTATTAAGTAATATAACTTAAACTACCTAAAGTCTAAAGTACTCTTATTTTAAAAACCTTTTTTTATATAATTATATATTATTTTATTTTAAATTAGTTTAACTAAGAGCTTATTAAAATTATTAAACTAGAGCGAAAAGGGGAAGTAATTCTTAATATAAAGTATTATACTAAGATTTTTAATAACTTTTTATATAAAAAGGTAGTATATAATAAGAGTTATAAACGAACCCTTATAATATTTATAATATTAATAAGTTATTTAGATTTCCCTAAGTAAAACGAAGCGACTCTTAATTTATTTATTAACTACTCTTATGAAAGGACCTATTATTAAAAACTAATAAATTATATAAAATTAGAGCTTATTTTAATAAGTAAAATAAAGTTAAAATATATTTAGCTAAGTAACGACGACGCTTCAAAATAATTTCTTATTTAAATTAAAAAAAGTATACTAACTTCTATACTAACTTTACTTAGAAAGGCTAGATTTATATAAAACCTCTTTTTAAATAGAGTAATAATAACTAAGGTCGTTTTAAAAAAATAACTAAAACCGGTAAGCTAAGTAATAAAAAGAATTCTAAGAGAACTTACTTTTTAAATATTATAATTATAATTATCCCTTTGGGGTCCGGTCTACTTTATTAGGGGCCATCTTCGCTTTTGTAGGCAAGCTAGTTTATTAGGGTTAATATTAAGTGTCTTTATTACGTAATAAAACTTTATAACTAACTATAGCTAGCCGTAGCTATTACTAAATACTAACGATCCCGCTATAATATATTAATTACCCTCTAAATAGCTAAAACCTACTTCCTATTTTTTAACTTATTTAATAACTTTAAAATATCCTTTTTAGTCTTTTTAAACCTCCTATTTTACTACTATAATACTAAGGTATTAATTATACTTTATATAGTGGTTTTTTTCCGGCTTTATAAGTACAAAAGATCGACCTTAATAAAATTACGCTTTTAAAGGAAATTATATAATACGGTATACTTTTTAACTATATAATATACGTAATATACCCTAAGTACGCGCTTAATATAATATAATAATTTCGATACGAAAACTACTATATAATTTAGGATAAGTAAGCTACCTTGCGGTAGTGCCGGTTAGAAAAGTTAATAATAAAAATCGGCTATAATAATTAGAAATAGCCTTTTTTAATTATAGAGGTTCTAAACTTTAATAATAACGTAGAGGTTTTTAAAAAAAGGGCTAAATAGGTTAATATTTATAAAGCTCGTAAAAATTCTTTTTATTTTTATCGTTTTTAATATTACCTAAAGCTACTCTCTATTTAAACTAAATAAATCTACTAAATAAATTTACTAAATAAACCTATTAATATATAAACTACTACCTTAACGAGAACCTACTTTACTTTTAGTATATAATTAATAATTAATAAGCTAAAAATACCCGTTAATAAGTCTACCCCTCTTAGGCTAAGCGCTCTCTTTAACTAGTTTAACGTTATAACTATTATAACTAACGTAAATATACTTAAGGATTAGTAAAGTACTTTTTAATAATACGGAATTTAGCTAAGTAATAATATAAACGCCGTAAATAGCCGGGCTAATATAGACGTTAAGATTTAATATATTAATATTAATTTAAAAATTATACTTTATAAAACTAAAAATCCCTTTAATATAGGCTATATTATAAATATAAAGGAATATATAAAGGGCCCCCTAATTTTTAATAAAAAAGAGTATATAATATAAAATCTAATTACTTATATAAGCTAATATTAAGAGGTCTTATATATATTAAAGTAGGTATAGCTCGCCCTTTAGATAGGTAGGGGAAGGTTAGGAGCTATTAATAAAAAGAAGATAACGGTCGAGGCGGTTAACTACTATTTTAATTAGTAATTAAGTATAGAGCGTAATATACTTAGTTTTCCTTAATACGTAATATACGGTACGGCCCTAGCAAATTGCTCTATCGGGGGGTAATTATACTCTATAATTAATTAAGTATTTCGTTAAGGCTATATTATATTAGTTAAGTACTAATAAAAATAATATTTATATTAATATACGTATTTCGGATCTTTAAATCGATAATATCTAATCCGTATTCCTTAAGACGACCTTATTATAGTTCGGGGTTTTTTAATATAATATTAATAGGATCGAACTACTAAGTATATCCCCTAAGGTATCCCTATAAGTTAATAAGTTATTAACGTCTTAGTATTTCGATAGTATATATTTAAAATAGATAATTTAATAATAATAGTAATAATAATAGTAATAATAATAGTAATAGTAATAATATAATAATAATAAATAGTAAGAGAAGTAGCGTTTTTCGATTCTAATAAAAGAAACGAGGTAACGAATATATATATATACGTAAGTAAAGTTAAAATAGGGTAGACATAAGGTTAGCGCTAGCTATTTTTAATAATAATAATAATAGTATCTTTAATACTATTATTATAAGCTATTATTACCCAAAGGGCCGTAAACTTAGCTAAGTAGACGGCTTATAAAGTAGTAGTATTACGCTTAATATCGCTATTAATCCGTAATTATAAACTTTATAGGAGGGAAAGTTTAAAAAAATAGAAATCTAAAAAAAATAGTTTAATAAGATAGTAAGAGTATTTACTAATACTATGTATTAATACTATATAGCTAATATTGAGAATCGCCCGAGTAGCTAGTAAAGGTAGAAATAAAAAATAAAAAATAAATAATTATAATTATTAATATTAGTTTATTTCTTAAGCTAAGTACGGAGGGGAATAGGAATAGTAATTTTTTTTATTAGCTTATACTTCTTTTTTAAAAATATAGTTATAAATAATTACAGTACTATTTACCTCGTTAATAATTAATCGCTTTTAGAGCCGGATTCTATTTAATAAAATAATAGCTTAGAAAATATAAATTTTAAAACGGCCTCTTATTTTATTATTATTAAAAGAACGAGGATTATACGTAATATTTTTATAAAACTAAAGGGGCCTAGGATAGAGTATTTTACTTTTTATAATATTAGTTTTATTAAGAACTTTTATATAAACGTTATATTAAAAAAACTCCTTTAAAAAATTAGTATTTAATACTCGGGTTTTAATTATATTTCTTAGTTTAATAATAAATTTAGGAACGTCATTATTAAGTAGTTCGAGAGGAAGGTTAATTTAGTTTTTTTTAAAATATAAGCCCTATTCGTCCTATTTTCTACTTAGAAATTAGTTTTTATTTATTAATATAATTCTAATACGTAGCGCTTAGTACCTACGTTTTTTATACTAGTTAAAGAATAATTAATTAGATATAGCTTAGTTTTAATACTTTAGATTTAAATATTTCGTATTAATAGTACTTAAAAAGCTCGTCTTAACTACTCGGGGGGTAAAGATTAAAAAACTAAGCTATTTAAAATACTAATACTATACGACTACTTATATAAAATAAGTTATTTTATAATATACTTTAAAATAAAAAATAACCCGACCCTATTATAAAATCTTATAGGACCTCTTTAACTACTTATTAACTTATAAATAAAATAAGTAACTAATACTAATTAAAAATAAGTATTTAAATAGGATTTTTATTTTTTTACGAATTATAAAAACTTATAATATAATATTTAAAGTCTTATACTTTTTTAAATAATAAGTACGTATATAAAAGGGCGTAGCTATTTGTAAGATTTAATAAAATATAAAACGTATAATAATCGTAATTAATAATAAAACTCGTTTTTAAATATAAGTATAGGAGCTAAAAATAGATTTAGAAACTACTCCTTTTTATATAAAAAAACTAAATAAAAGAGGGGAACGAGCTAGTTAAAAAATTATTAATAAAGTAATTAATATAATATTAATAGCTAGTTTATTAAACGAACTCTGAGTAAAAGCTATATTAGCCATAGCCTATTTATATAATATTAGCCCTAGGTAACGTACTAACTAATTATTACTAATTTAAACTAAAGAAATCTAATTCGTTTATTATTTTAAGTAGTAGTAATTAATAAATATATTAAAGCTTATTTATATAGTAGTTTTTTTCCGGCTTTATAAGTATAAAAGATCGACCTTAATAGGATTACGCTTTTAAAGGAAATTATATAATATAATATACTTTTTAACTATATAATATATATAATATATCCTAAGTACGCGCTTAACGTAATATAGTGATTTTAATACGAAAACTACTATTTAATTCGGAATAGGTAAGCTATTTTTTACGTAATAGCGCTAGTTAAAAAGGTTAATAATAGAAGTTAGCTATAATAATTAACTATAATAGTTAGCCGTAATAGTTAGAAGCGGCCCTTAACTATAGAGGTTCTAAACTTTAATAACGTAGAGGTTTTTAAAAAAAGGGCTAAATAGGCTAATATTTATTACTCTTCGTACTAGAGCTTATAAAAATTCTTTTTATTTTTATTATTTTTAATATTACCTAAAGCTACTCTCTATTTAAACTAAATAAATTTATTAAATAAATCTACTAAACAAAGTTACTAAATAAATCTACTAAACAAATTTACTAAACAAATCTACTAAATAAACCTATTAATATATAAACTACTACTTAAATAGCTAGTTAGATAACTAGTTAAGAAGTTAGCTAGTTAAAATACTACCTCAACGAGAACCTACTCTTTTAATATATAATTAGTAATTAATAAGCTAGAACTAAAGATACTTATTAATAAGTCTACCCCTCTTAAGCTAGGTACCCTCTTTAGCTAGCTCAATACTATAGCTATTATAATTAATATAAATATACTTAAGGATTAGTAAAGTATTTTTTAATAATACGGAATTTAGCTAAGTAATAATACGAATACTGTAAATAACCGGGCTAATACGGATATTAAAATTTAATATATTAATACTAGCTTAGTTATAATAGTTATAATAAATAAGCTAAAAGTATATAAAGTTAGGGTAATAAGTTAGCGCTTTAAATAGCTCTTATAAGACCCCCTAAGTAATAATAATACTTATATAAAAAAATAGATTATATTAGACTTAACTACTTACGTAAGCTAGTACTAAGAGGTTTTATATATATTAAAATAAGTAAAGCTTATTTTATAAGTAAGTAATAAAAGGTTAAGAGCTATTAATAAAAGGGAGATAATAGTTAAGTTAGTTAACTATTTTAGTTAGTAATTAAGTATAGAGCGCATTATACTTAGTTTTCTTTAATACGTAATATATAGTACGGCCCTGGTAGATTGCTCCGTCGGGGGGTAAAGCTTATTTATAATTTACGTCCTTATTAAAAATAAACGTACGTATATAATTATAAAATATACTTTTTTAAAAAGGATTATAAAAAAGGAATTAATAAGAGACGCTTTAAAATAAAATAAAAGGGATATATTAAATACTTCGTAAATTATATAACGAACGCTTATAACTTATATAAGATCTAAATCCCCTCGCTTTTAGAAATTAATATTATTAAAAATATAACGTTTAATAAAATAGCTTTTTATTTAAAGAATAATATTAAAATTATAATTCGTTTATTTAAGTCGAGGGCTATAATAAATAAAATTTAATAATTACTTATAATAATCGAACCTAAGTTGTAATTATTTAAAATTATAAATAAAGAGGAGGTTATATTAATTAATAATAAAAAGTAGTTATTATTACTTATACTTATTTTATAAAAAGTAAATAAAACTATAAAAAAGCCTAGTTTATTTTTAAATAAACGAGGTAAATAGTTACTTATTTTTAAATTAACTTTAGATTTTAAAAGTCCGGAGTTAAATACGAACCTTACTTAACTAACTAAGGTTATAAATAAAACTATAAGAGAAGTTAATCTTTTTATTAAAAAGATTAAAAATATAATATATATATAAATAAATATAAAGACTTTTTAAAACTTTTATAAAAAGGATCTTTTTATTTAATTAAACCTTAACGAACCCTTTTAATAAGCGAGCTTATATGAAAAAATAAAAATAATAAATAACTTAATTAATAACTCTAATATAATTAATATATATAGCTAAAAAGGATCCGTAGTTGTAAACTTTACAAGAGAGAAAGTTGAAAAGTTAGAAAATTAAAAAAAAAAATTAGTCTATCGAGATAGTGGGAGTATCTATTAATACTATGTATTAATACTATATAATCGATATTAAGAACCGCCCGAGCAACTAACAAAGGCAAAATAAAAAAACAAATATAGCTAAAAAGAGGACGGGTATATTAAATAAAGCTAGAGATTAAAAAACTAATCATTAAAAACATTTATCTAAGACCCAAGTTAATAAGAGCGATTTAAGTAGTACTTTTTTTATATTCGAATAGAAAAAGACTAGGACTCTTTTTTAATACGTATATACTTAATTAATAAAAAGCGGTTAACGAGGTAACCTAAGGGTATTAAATACTATATTATTACGTTTATATTATAATTAATAAAACGAAGTACGTTTTACTAACTATAGTTTAATCTAACTAAATTTATATAAATTAATTAATTACTTTTTTAAAAAAGTAAAAGGATATTTTTAAAATATTAGAACTTTTAAAAAGTTAATTCGTAGAGGTAATATAGTTAAAAATTTAAAAACTAAAAAAAAAAGAATTTAAAAAATAATTAGTAAGGTATTAGTTATTTCTAAGCTAATACCCCTTAAATAAGTATTTAATTATAAACTTAATAATAATAATTACTTCGATTATTATAAAGTAAGAATTTATATTAAAGAGGACTTTTAAAAACGATACTCCTTAAAAAAAACTTACGTAATAATACTAATTATTAAAACGTTTAGGGTAGTTATAGCTATTATTACTTAATTTAATTTAGAAATTTATTAATATAATATTATAAATACTTTTTTTAAATATAATTAAAAAGCTAAGTAACCCTTTTATTATTTATAAGTTTTTAAACGGCTTTTATAAGCTAAGAATATATATTAAATTTAAGCGGGCCTTATATAGCGCCCATAACGCTCTATTATTATAATATAAAGAGCTAGTATTAATTTTTAAAAATCTAGATCTCTTATTTATAAATAAAAACCTATATTTATTTTGAGATTTTATTAAAAAGGTCCTAGTCCTTTTTTATATAAATAATATCCTCGTTTTTTATTATAAAAACTACGTTTATAAGGCTAATTAAGTAACTAAAGGATTTAAAAAGAAGTATTTGTTTTTTATTTTTTATTTCTGCCTTTGCTAGCTACTCGGGCGATTCTTAATATTAATTATATAGTAGTAATATATAGTATTAATAGATACTCCTACTATTTCGATAGACTATTTTCTTTTAGATTTTCTACTTTTTTAACTTTCCCTTTCATAAAGTTTATAATTATAAATTATTAATAGCGATATTAAGTGCTTAACGCTACTACTTTATAAGCCCGCGTACTTAGCTAAGTTAACTATTTTTTTAAGTAATAATAGCTTATAATAGTAGTATTAAAGATACCCTCGTCTTTATTAAATAATATCGACCTTATAATATCTACCCTAGCACTTTTAACTTTACTTATATATATATATATTCGTTACCTCGTTTTTTTTATTAAAGTCGAAGATGCTTCTTTTATTATCCGTTATTATTACGCTATTACTATTACTATTTAACTATTTATTTTAAGTATACTTTATTAAAATACCGAGATATTATTAATAACTCGTCGACCCTTAGGGCTTCTTTAATAGCTAGAAGTTATTTAATTTTATAAGTATTATACTAAACGACCCCGAGCTATAAAGAGACTATTTTAATAAATATTATATTAATAATATCGATTTATAAAAAACGGATAGATATATTATAATAAGCGTCGCTTTTATTAGCGCCCTTTTAATATAATAAAATATAAATAAGCTTAGACTTAATAATATAATTAAGAGCTTAAAAAGAGCGTAAGCGAGCGTATTAAATAAGAATATTAAAGAGAGGTTATTATTAAATAAAATAAAGGGAGAAAGTAAGGGGTAGTATTCGGTTATTAAGAAGGTAATTAATATACTATAGTAGCGGGGTTATTAATATCTTAAGTTTAGTTAGTATTAATAGTTAATAACGGCTACGGCCGGCTATAGTTAGTTATAAAGTTTTATTAAAGTACGTAATAAAGATACTTAATATTAACCCTAATAAACTAGCTTATTTATAAAGGCGAAGATGGCCCCTAATGAGGCAGACCGGACCCCAAAGGGTTAAAAAGAAGTATAAAATAAAAAACTAAGGGCTAGTCTCGTAATATCTTAAGATAAGGGTCGTTTATAATTAACTAAATAAAAAGATCTATTTAGTTTATAATTAGTATTTTAAAAAAATAACTAAAAAGTTCGATTTTATTAACTTTATTATTTTTATAATTTTATTACTAACGGTCCTAATTAAAAAGAACTTAGGGATTATATCCCTAAGTAAAACTAAGTTTTTTTTAAAAAAGAATTAGATTAATATTATATATAATAATTATAATTTAGCCCGACGTTATTTTTATATACGTTCTATTCTCTTAGTTCTTAATAAACCTATCTTATTAATATTATTTTATTATAAATTAGGTTATATAATACCTTTTTTATATATAATACTTAGTAATATATTTTAAAATTTTAGGGAATAGCTAAGTATTACTAATTATAAATAATACTTCGTTTATAAATAATAAAAAGACTTAAAAATCCTTATAAAGTTTTATAATCTCCTTTTTTAATAACCTCGTTTAGTAAAAAATAGTTTATTAAAATATAATAATTATATTAATTACGGAGGCCGAATTACTAAGCTTAGAATATATAACTAAGGAAATACTCGCTTTTAAATACCTTTTTAAAAATATTTTACTTAAACTTAGTAATATATAAAAAGTATATTATAATAATTATTGAATAATTAAATTTATAATAAAAAAAGGGAAATATATCTTAACTTACTTATATTATATTAATATTTAAAATATATAATTATAATAAGAGTATTTAAGAGACTTATTTTAAATAGTTTATATATTAATAAATAAGATATTAATTAACGGTTTTATAAAGAACTTTTTTAGAGTAAAGTTTAAGTACTTCGTATTATTCTTAAATATAAAAAATATATGAAAAATAATTATATTAAATAAGGGGACGTTTAAAAAGTAATAAAACGGCCCGGCGGGCCCGGTTTTTAATTAAAAAACGTAGCTCATAGTTAAGGAGTATAAAAATTACTTTAATAGCCCCGTTAGGTTATTTAAAAAGAGGCTATTTATTTAAAAAATAAACATATATTTATTTAAAAAAGACTTTAACGCGGGCTATATATTTAGAGGGGTATATAAACTAATAAAAATATTAATTCTAATTTAGATACTATTTACTTTTATAAATAAAATAGTTAATACTATTACGTCTTTAATAAGTTCTTTTAATAACGCTTTTAATATAAAAAAAGTATTTATAAACGCCTCTTTTATTAAGGCCTCGTTTATATAAACCCTCTTATTTTTATTTTTATTTAAAAAACTATTATACTTAAGGGCTTTATATAATATTATTATTATATAAGTTAGGGTTTATATATTAAATTATAAATAATAAATAAAACGAGGACGGCTTAGAACTTACTTTATAAAATATAAATAGTTTTATATTAATAATTATAGTTATTATTAACTTTTTTATTACTTTTTATTTAAAATATAAGAACTTTATACTTAAAAACCGTATATACCCCTTAAAAATAGGGATATAACCCGACTTTTTATAAGGTTAATAACGTTAATATTTATTATTAATACGTAAACCCGGGAGGTATATACCGTCTAAATAGTTACTAAGGGCGCTCTTAATATACTTAAGGTATTTATAACTAAATAAGAGAGGTAGAAGTACTAGCTCGTATTAAACCTTAGTATTAAAAATAGTATTAAAAAAGCCCGCTATTAAGAATTAGTTTTATAAATAATAATAAATAAAAAAGTATTATATATATAATTAACTAATTTATACCCTCTAAGGAGAGGCGAGGGAAAGAGTTATAAACTTATTTTATTTTTTTAAATTTTTTAAAAAAATCGTTTTTTTTCTCTTTTTTTTATTTAAAAAGAAGTCAAAAAGGGGGCTATAAACTCTTTTTATTTATATTATCTTTTTAAAAATAAGGATATTTATTTAATTTTTAAAAAGAAATAAGAGAGGGGATTATAAACCCTTTTTATTTTTACTACTTTTTTAAATAACTCGTTTAGTTATAAAGCTATTATTTATTAAATAAAATAATTAAATTAATGTTAAATAAATAAAAATCGTATTATAACTAAAGTATAAAATAAGGGAATATTATTTACTTATTTTAGGCTCGTAGGGGGGGCTAAGAGAGCTACTACTCTTTTTTAAAACTATAATTTTAAACTTATACTTCTTAACCTCCCGTACTATAATAATATAGATATAGTTTTTAATTAATTATTTTAGTAATATTTGAATAAAAATAATATTATTAATAAAGATCCTTTTTTTAATAATATATATATATATATAAAAACATAAGTATAAAAGCGAAAAGTAAAAGTATATATATACGGTAATAATATAAATATAAATTAAAAAAAGAAAGAACGTTAATACTATAAGTAGTAATAAGAAATTTACATATTTACTACTCTTAACTTATAAGTTAATTATTTAATTAAAAAGAAGCCGTCCCTCGATCGTACTTTTTATTAATAATATAGTTTTAAAATTATTTATAATAACGAATATAGAGGTTAATTTATAGCTAATTTACCCCTTATTTATAATTCTATACGTAAACTAATTTATTTTATAATTCTTTTTATAAATAGATTTTTATATAGTAATATTTAGTTTTTTATTTTTAATAAACCTTTTTTATAATAATATAAGTAATTAAATACGCTTTTTTTTAAATATATATTTATTTAGGGGGGTATATTATAATAGCTTTAACTATTTATAGCCTTATTATACGTTACGTAACCTTAGTTATATAATTACCGAGGCCTACTTTACTTATACCCTCTATATTAGAGCGAGCTTTATACCTATTTCCTATTTTTAATAAACAACCGTTCTCTTTATATATATCGATGCCCCTATAGTGACTCTACGACATCATAAGAATACTATCTCATCACAGCCATTCAATCCAAGTCTTGGGCCCAATTGCTTCAGAATCACTACCAGAAAGGACCCAACTGCGTCGAGCTAGAACCAGCTTACCCAGGTTTCGCGCCCTAAAGGCCTCTTCCGCGTCATCAAATCTCGAAAAACATCCGCATGACAATTGCGTTGTAGCCGCGATCGGCCTCCTTGATCCGCGCCTCCGTCCCGCGTCCATGGCCATTCACTGAGGTTCCATAAGCAGATTTGCGGCAACGTAATCTCGATGCGTAGCAATTCGCAGAAGAGAGTGCGATTCTGCCCTCGCTTCAAGGACATGATAGTCTGACAAATTGTTCTTGCGGTGCCAATGATAAAACCATATCGAACATGCTGCCAGGGGGGTGAAGCTCGAGCAGCAGCTATGGAAGCTCAGCGGGCTTGCCGAGTATCTTGAGATCAAGCGGTTGCGGGGCGCATCTGGAAAACTCGCGGTTCATATTATTGAGGAATCGTAGTCGTGGATTGCATATGATGGTGATGATGGCGACTCCCATGTGCATGTGGTGGCGGCGGATGGTGGCGAAGGGGACCACCGGCCATGGGCGGTGTGGAACTGGTGCAAGTTGCAGATGAAGAGGCGAGCGGTGGAGGAATTCGAAGCGAAGGGCTCAAAGGAGAATATCACAAAAGATACGTCCAACATAGTTGAGGCGAAGGAGACGGCGAACAGACTTGGAGTAAGAGAGGCGGTGCAAAGAATTGAAGAGGCGAAGTTGGCGAGGAGAGTCGAAGAAGCAACGAGTTTCGAGGAGGCGAAGAGGACTGACGAGGCGAAGAAAGTTGAAGAGGGGAAAAAAAGCCAAAGAAGCCAAAGGAGCCGAAGAAGAGAAAGTAGGAAAGAGAAGCAAATAGACGCAGAAGGAGAGCCGGGATAAGGTGATGGAGGACGCAACAATCCAGGCGCTCATGACTCTCACGAACCTGCGAACCTGATTTGTGGACACTCATAGTCTGTTCCGACGTGACGCCGAACTCGACGCAGCAAAAGGCCTGGCTGAGAGTAACGATGGAAGAGAAGAACGTACGATGGGAACCAAAGGCTAGAGACGAGTTTGAAGAGGGGATCGAGAGTGTGACAACGGCTCCGGGGGATGTTCTCAGCGGGGATGACGAGTCCGTATTGGAATAGGTGACCAGCCTATCGGCCGATCTGCTAGTGACCCTCGAGAGGCTTCTGTCGGAAAAGGAGACGGTAGGACGAAGGATCGGCTCGCGATAGCCCGCAAGGTGGAAGGGTGTCGATGGATTGAGGCAAGCCGTAGGCCATCTGGAAAACGAAATACAATCCAACGTCGCGCTCTGCAGCTGGGAGGGTATGGGTGAATCTGGATCTGGAAGACACGAGAATCGTCATCATTCCACGGCTCGCTCATTCGATGCTAGACCTCGACGTTGAGCGTTACAGCGTTAGGTACCACGCGAGAGCATCCCTGTACATCTTGACGTCAGCAGCGTTGATACGAGCATCGGCTGGGCCCTTGCCTTCACTAATGAGTTAGCAAGGACTTTACAACAGAGATGGCGGCATCGATGATTGGAAGATTGTGCTGCACCCACTGTTCAACAGCCCGAGTTGTGTTTGTTCCGCGTCATTGGTATCTGTTGGAACCATGTCTACAGCTGTGCAGGACGCTTCGTCTGAAGCCCCCAACAACAGTACCGAACTCATGGTATGGAGGAGGCCGCCAGCTTGTGAGAAGATGAGCTCGGAACTCTTGCTTGTATTTCTCCAGCGCATTTCAGCAAAGTCGGGAGATGTTTGGCACTGGATTGACCGCAGTAGGCCGCGGCGTTGATGGCGCGGATGAGCGTGAGATGATGTGTGGCTATTACAGGAACCGGAGCTCAAGAGTGATGCTTGTAAGTCTCAGCGCATTTCGCTGCGGTTGGTGCTTCCACTGCTCGGGATTGTGCGGCAACACCTCCGGTTGCAGGGGCGCCGCTGCTGGGTTCACCAGTGGTTCAGGAGGCTCATCTTGAAGCAGTGCTGATCCCAAATTCTGTTGCTAATTGAGCCATGCCGTGACTTGCCGTCTAGAACGCGAGGCCGAGCGGACAGGCTGGTGAAGGGCTGTTGTGTTCTGTCTTGTTCGTGGTGTGCACACGGAAGATCAGGACGCAGGGTCGTTCCCTTGCATTCGTCATGCACCGGCTCCGGGATGATAGGAAAACTGTAAGACTTGGCCCCCGTATCCGTTTTTCGACGCCGTCGCAACTTCGACCGAACGCCGAGATTGCTGCTTGGATCGGGGAGGTGGGGCCCACGTCGTCTTGTGTGCAGTCTGATGGAGCATATGTGAGGTCGACAGTGGTAACAGACACCCCGCTGGACGCAGATGAGACAGTTTGTCTTGCAAACTGGTGGGAGGGAGCTTACACAGGGTCACAGGATGTGATGCAAATGCTGCTTGCATGAAAAGATCCGTCCGAAAAGGTCGTCGAAGGGGAGAAGACGGATGAAAGCTTGTGGTGATGGTGCCAGAAGAGGTTGGTGGAGGAGCTTGGCTTTGAGCACGCACGCGAAGGGGCACGTTGCGGAGAGGGGTCGGCGCATTGAGGAGTAGGGCGTTTATTTATGCAAAGGAGGCGTAGTTGTTGTTGTTATCTTGAACTGCGTTCCAGAGGGACGAGGTGTCTGCTTGGAGAGGGACATTATGCGTTTTGCGTTTCCGTAGCGGATGAAGTCTGATGGACATGAGAAGGCTCGTATGTCAGATCTATGCTCAAATCAGACTCACCAAGGACGATAATGTTGACTCCCGATGAGTAGAGGATTCCGGACGAGACGACTGCTTTGGGAGCTGAGACTTCGACTAGAGGGGTGACAGGGGGTGCTTGAGTGTCGCCATCACAGGTAGATTCGAGCCATTTTGAGGTGTATGATGGCCGACCTTACCGGAAGCTCGTTTGCTTTGCCTGTGCTTAGCTAGATGACGGAACGCGACGAGATAAGCGCGGCATTTCCCCAGACGAGCGGCTTGTTATTGCCCTATCGAAGAGATGGAAGGGACATGCCTTGAACGTGCTGCATGGCCATGTCTGTGAGAGACTGGATCAACGATGTGAGTGGACTGAGACGATGCTATATAGTACCTCGGCGGTGTTATCCCTGCACACGTTGTTTAGAGATGAACCGTTCGATCTTGGGGTGTTACTAAGTGAGAAGGGAGGGCGGGAATCGACCAGGCGAGAGAGAGAGATCGAGGTTGACAGATCGGGAGTGGAGAAAATACAGAGCGGAAAAGCAAGAGAATGATGCATCAAGAGACCTGGACAGTCAGTTACTCAGATGAAAATGAAGAGAAGGGAAAGAAAAGGAAAGAACAACGGTGTTAGTAGAGCAGACATCCGAGAGATGGAGAACGAGAGCTGCTATTCTAAACATGAGTGGTAGGGCTAAACGAAGAGGACTCTTAATTCTACCGGAGAGTGCGTAGCAAGTAGAAAAACATCTCTGACAGACATGGTGAAAGCCATGGGGTTGAGAGACGAACGTCTATCCTATATGGCAGACTATATTAGCATCGGGTTGCGGGTTGGAGTGGCAGTAGAAGCTGTGTAGTCGCAACAGAGACAAACCATGGTGCCACTTTCTTCCGGGAAATGTCTATACCATTCTTACATGATCAATCACTCGATACGTCCAAGATGATCTGGCGCGGGCCCAGAATCGCGGTCGGCTTGGGCAAGGGAAGTCTACCTGGCAGATGCAGACGCCAGCGGTTCTCTCTTGTCACGAAACAAGGCTCCAGGTCACCAGTATCGCGCACCGTGTTTTGTTCGTCTTGTTCGTCTCGCTCGTTGTGTTTGTCTCGTTTATCTTGTTCGTCTCGCTCGGTTTACTCGTTTTTTTTATCTTATCAATCTCGTTCTCGTCCGCATCGTTCGGTTTATTCGCCTCGCTCGTTTCGTTCGTCTTATTCGTTTTATTCATCTCGTTCGTCTCGTCTATCTTGTTTGTTTAATTCGTTGGATACATCTCATTTGTCTTGTTGGTCTCGTTCGTTTCATTTGTTTGTTTTGTTCCTTTTATTTATCTCGTCTATCTCATTTATTTTACTCGTCTCGTTCGCCTCGTTTGTTCTGTTCGTCTCGTTAGGATAGTATCGTCATTCTTTGCTCATTGCGTTCACGCATGGATGGTGGTTGCGGTCGGCTCGTCCTCGTCGCCGCCATCGTCGTCTTCGTCATAAACTTCTCCGTCTCTCCACTCCGTTGCTAGCAAGTTGGATTAGTGCTCAATGCCTTCCATTGTGTTCAGAACGGTGAAACAACAAGTAACGCTCGTTGGACAGGAGAACACTCAATCAACAACAGACGCGTAGAGGTGCTTGAAATGGTTCTTCATGGCCTGCGACCGGCCAGACCATGCATTGTATGGTGATGGAGCATGGTTCGATGTTGACATTATTGGACGTGTCCCGCTCAAGAGTTTCCCGTCGCCCACTGGCGCGACTGGTCAGCAATACCGGCGAGATTCTTCACGGCATGCTGGCGGCCGCGGTCTACCTTCAGGTCAAACACTTCTGTGGCGTGAACTCTGATGAAATCGGCGTTTTCGTCTTGATGAAGACTGTGTATTTGGAGCTGGTCGAGATATTCAGGGCTTACGCAGACCTCGAAGAACTGCATATAGTAACGCGAGGCAGCAATCATGAAGATCCTTAGATCGAGATGCAGTCAGTCCAACGGCCTTCTTAACGGTTGTTGTACTTCGAGAAGCAAAAAGGTCTGAACTCACGTATGCTGCAGTCCCGCCCATTTCTGTGGCCTATTCACCGCAACAGCCAATGCCTGGCCAATCAATTGTGCGAAACGCTCGTCGGTGAGGATGTGTCTGCCGCTGTCAATAGATGCCAGGTTCCGCTTTGCCTCGAGGATTGCAATGCGACCGTGAACGCGTGCCGAGTCCGCCACGAGAAGGAGGCCTCCATCGTCGATAGATGTATAAGAGATTCCTGATTCAAGTCTGCATTTCAGCGAAAGTCTATGGTCGTCAAAGTCGACATGATGCTCGTCATCGGTTGGGATATTGTAGAGGATGTGCCTAATGAAAGCGCTCGCAAATCGGTGTGTGAGATCCTCAGACAAAGCCGGGTGGACAACGGACTCTTCCTCGTTGATGTAGGGAGGCGAAGAGGGTTGCTTGGTCGAAATAGAGGGGCTTGAGGAGAATAACGGCTCGTAGGTGTTGGTGACCGTGGCGTTTGGTCTCGTTCTTTTCGACCTTCTCTGCTCGGGCAGCGATTCCGGTGAGCTATGCAGCGGCGGCGGTGCCCTTTGATTCTTCTCTGGTTCGGGGGTTAAGCGCGCGGGGGGTGAGCATGTTGTTGAAGTGCCATGGCCGGCAAGCTCAGCATCATCGTTGTCATCGCTTGCGTCACCTGGATCGTCAGTATCGACATGCTGATGTTTTGTTTCGGCTTTACCTGTTTGACACAAACGATTCAGAGCAGCCCAGGTTGATCCCAGCGACGTGCCGTAGGCTTTCTGCAGCGCGTACTCGGAGCGTGGCGTCGGTCGGTTAACGTTGTCACTGGGCTCGGGACCTTGGACAAGTCTCTCGAGGGCTGCCCGGGCACCACCATGGTCTTGCCAGAAGGCGGATCTCGAGGGGAGACGGTTCTTGCTGTCGAAGTTAAAGGCGGGCAAGTTGGACCATTCCTGCAATGCCGGCAAGAGCTTCGTTTGAGGCTTCGGGACAAGAACGCGTAGTGCAGACAGCTGATGGCGACCCCAATGGCTCGCACTCACCTCATCCAAGCTCTCGAGCCAGTTCTCCTTCTGTTGCGGTTCGCGAAGGAATGCTTTGGACGTCGTGACAGTGTGGAAGTAGGGCTTGTGGTTGTACGTCATGTTGGGTCCATCGATTTCCACCTGGCGACAAATTGCGGAATGGAGGGGCAATTGAGGTGTGGAGGGGTAAAGCTCCAAAAGGTACTGCCTACCTTGTATTGGCGGGGGAGCTCCAATTGGGGAGGTACTTGTGCAGGAGCGGGCAGGAGCAGGGAGTAGAGTGGGGGCACAGTGTAGAGCGAGCTGCCCGACTTTGGGCAGCCCGTTAGTCAGCAGCCCAAGTTCCTCAGTGGCGCCCGTACCTTAACGCGCCTCTTCACGACGCAGATGGGTCACGTGAGAGGAGACGCGCTCATTACATAATTCAGATGAACGACATGCTTGCGCTGCACTACAAGGCAGGAATGCAATGGCTACTTTACAGTAGGTAGGTACCCTCCATTTTTGGCCCTGGAAAAGGGTGACTGGAGGGTGAGCGGAATCCATCCGTGGATGAGTGGCACAAATTCCCTTTATGCATAACATTCCTTGTGCGCACCACTTCCCCTTGTGCACTGTTGCCCCCTGCGCAGCTTTGGCTCCCATACGTACTTACCTTATGTCACTCTTCTCTGTTCACAACTCCATCCCGGCGCATCACCAGTTCACGATCAATCACAGCAGTTACGAAACCAACTTTGCTGGACATGGCAACACCAGAACTGCCCCCCAACCTCGCAAGTCTCTCAATACGGCGCATCCTCCACTGCCATCCACGTGAGCGACTGCAGGTGCACCCATTGTTATGGACCTCTCGCCATCTCCATCTACTGCGCTGCGATTTTGTTGAAGCATTACCAGGGCCTCTCTCCCCTCCTCAGTCTCCATCGACGTCACAAGCACAGCGTCAACCTCTTTCCGACAAGAGTCTAAACTCTACCGGAAATCTAACTAAACACCAGGGCAACAAGGCCAACCACGAGAGTACCGTCCCCTCGCCGCATCGACTGCCGTCACCACCACAACAGCAAACAGTCCCACCGGCCTCCAAGCATGAGCAGTGGGCGAGGACTCTGGCCAGGAGCCACTTGCTCACTATGAAGGAGAGTGCCCTGACGAAGTTACTTTCAACCTCTTTCTTCAATACCCGATTGACCAGCGACCACACGACCCTCAGCTTCGAATCAAAACGAATTCGCTTACCTTGTCTGACGCTTGCTGCCAACACCTCAACTACACCAGGCTGTATAGCCTACCTGGACGCATCTGGCCTCCGTGCCGCTCGGAGCCGCTTCCTCAAGCAATCATGTGGACACTGGAATCGCATCACCCGATCCATCTACACTGCTCGTCTTGCCGCCTTGACGCCTACCCCAGGGGCCCACGATCCATACATTGCTGCCATCATTACTGCCGCTGCCCAGCACCACCGACAGCGCTCGGCCTCGCAAGGCATGGCGAGCATCCAGGTGAGCATATCCTCGTTTCCCGGTGCCTCTCAGCATTCACCATGCTAACAAACGACCCAGGTTCATGTTATCCTCAGCGATGACCACGACACGTCGCAGCTGCTTCTATATACGGCCAACGTCTCGCCATCATTCCTCGACAAGTTCACACACACCCGACGTCGTCCGTTGCCGTCCGCAACGTGTCAAGTCTACACCCGCGCGATAGCCTACCAACCATTCGAATCCTTCCAACAGCGCCTCCATGAAGCCCTTCTCACTTCACAAGGCAGTGGTGCCAACGGTGATAGCGCAGACATGGAAGCAGATGGCCATACTATACGGAAGCGTGGGCGCATGGACCAGAATGAAGACGACACTGATGAAGAAGATGGCGGCGCGTCACGAAAGAGAGCACGCGTGAGGCGGGAATGACGGGAGCTCGGGGGTCGGCTGGCGAGAAAGAAGGTGGTTATGTTATTTTTGGAACAATGGCATCAACCTTTGGCTGACTGCCTTCCCATGCGGCACTTTGGGATTGGGAGATGGACATGTGGCGCGAAATGATACCCTGTAGCCAACATACGGCTGCTCTGATTTGTTTGTTTTCAGCTGTTCTTATCGATGAAGCTTTCTTCTTTCACAACCCTTTCAATGCTCCTCGCAGATGTCGATCGGTTCTCAAGTGCGGCTGCGCCATGTCGCCATCATCCAAACTTGCTTGCGCCTTCCAGCGACCAGAAGCGGATTGTTTTGAGAATGCCCCGCTGATGACAGTCAGTCTCGAAGTCTCAAGACTTACGAGCTTGCTCTGTGAGCGAGTAGTCACTTGGTACTCTGCGGGCCAAGAATTCACCCAGAGAGAGGCGGGTTCTCGACGCGTCGCAATGCCGCAGACCTCGCTGCCGCGAATCTCTCGGCCACCTCAGTCGATTATGCGGTAACACATTGACGAAGCTTCTATCATGACTCTCTCATCGAGACCAGAGTAACAATAAACGAAGCCGTGGTTTGTCTTGCGATACTATATCCCAACAACACGGGGTCGCCATCTTTGCCAAATACTTGTTCAGGATCGCGTGCCCATCGGTACGGAGAGTCCCTCTATCTAGGTCGGCCGCCGCGGACGCAAACTGTTGTGGATAGTCGTAATCACAATGGTTGACTGTGCTGTGTTCCATCTTCGCCTGCTGCAGCCTGTGAAATGCGCATTGGGAAGTCGGCAGCTTTTGGAGTTGGCCAAATTCTACCGTGCCCCCGGCAGCTTTTGGAGTCATCAGCTGGCGCAGAGTGTCAGACTGGCTGGCCACATGTAGCTGGCTCGTGCGCCTATGTGGCGCTCCATCATCAAGACAAGGGGCCACCTAACAGGGCTGAACAGAGGAGAAGCCCAGGATGTCATAGAGAGAAAAGTTGCTAAAGTCCAGGTCCGTCGCAGCATTTGAAAGGGGTAGCTGGTGCGCTATAGGATGGCGAGGCACCCATGCAGGAGGAAGTTAGAATTGCAACGAAAGAGTTGGGCTGGAGAATATCTTTTGGTGGAGGAGATGGGTATGAAGATGGAGGGAATAGCGTGGATGAAGACAAGGGCGACGACTGAGAGGAAGTTTTCCTCGTGAGTTTACGAGGTTTGGATTTGAGTTAATATCAACCCGTGTTCTAAGTTTTGATTAGCATATCCCTCTGGCTATCGGTCTTTCATCCTGGTCAGACACAATCTGCGAGATTCTGCAGCTCTGGGTGTGGTTGACCACCTCAGGTACTCTGGAGTGTCCCAAGATGCAAGGCGACCGGACCGTAAAGAAGAGTGCGGCTATTTTGACTGTGTGCCTCTCCCAGCTGCGGACACGGACGCTTACCTAAGCCACCGCGCTCAACACCACAATACGCCCAATTGCGCCTGGTCAACTGCGGCCGTTGGAAACCGTCAATTGCAGTGTTGGGGAGGCGGAAAGCAACGATTGCGACGGGTCAGGATTACATAATCGGTGTTACCGGCCGTTGTCAGTGGCACACAGTCAATTTAACCCCACTCAACACAATTACCTCAATGCAGCTCAGGACAGCCGATGATTTCTCACGGTTCATTGCAGTCTTCTCAAACCCCGAAATACCAAGTGAGCCAGGTCTTACACTAAACCATGACCATATTTACGCTTCTGTCCTTCCCATCTTCGAGCAATACGGTGGCATCTATGTCGCTGGCGAGCCTGACACCCGGCACCAGCTAATGACTCCAGAAGCTGCCGGGCGTACGGTTGAATTTGGCCTACTCCAAAAGCTGCCGACCCCCCAATGCGCATTTTACAGGCTGACAGGACTTGAGCTCGCTTACCTTCAGCACGGCCCATCTTCAACCCCGAGTCTTGTGCATGTTACTGGCATCCTTGACGTCCGCCGAACCATTCCTTCTCTCCTTCTCAAAGCACCACAAGATCAGCGCCGCGGAAGCCGAGCTTCCATTGCCGTCACCCCCATCCAATTCCTTGACATCCCGACCCGGGAAAGGCAATGCAATTTCTGCGTATATACACACTTTGACATCGCACCATCTCGGTCCAAGGCCCCATCGCTTTCATCAAAGCCGTATCAGACGACACGGGGCAAAGTTGTTCGAACGAGCCATAGGTACCTCTGTGTCTGCCGCAGCCCAAAACATGATGATGCCTGGATCTTTGTTGGTATACACGTCAGCAGGGCAAAGTCTTTTGGCCGGTACGAAGCTCAATAATCTGGTATTGAACTGCGTATGTATATGGAAGGAGGAAGTTGATGGGCAGAGGATGGGCAGAGCCCACGATTCCTCTGTCGGGTGTAGGTGGGTGGGAGGGCCGTTTACAACGGCCCGACCAACCTTGGAATCCCCTCTTCTGCCGTCAATATCCCAACACTTCCCCAATAGGCCTTTGATCTCTTTTATGCTGTTTCTCGTTTCGATGGGGTTCCGACTCATGGGGATAACGTCAACCTTCTCCCTCCTGACCCAATCGACTGCCTGACGTGCTGAATTGGCCTCGCTCGCCCTGCCCATCGTTTCGCTGACGGCCTTATTTCGACTTGACGTTTGCCCCTGAACGTCCGGGTTGCAGTGTGATATGTAGTACGGGGTATCTGAGCAAAGGAATTCACCTACTTCGGCAAATATCTTGGCAGTGAGGTGCTCCCCCAATGCTGCTTCGCGATTCATCCCATCCCTAGACCATTGACCAATCTTAGCCACGTAGAACTCGACTTGCGGGCAAACCATTCCGATGAGTTTGACCATGGTAGTCACATAGATAGTCATTGACGCAAACAGGCCCGTCATCCTCTTTCGACTCAGCATCTCCTGTCTCTCCATGTATTCGTTACTAGACCGCGTCACATTCTGTTTCCATGGATGACTGTATTTTCTGTTACATCGCGTTGGCATTCTCCCGGATAAAGGGTCAGGAAGGGAGGTTTTAGTACCTCTCCTCATTCGATGGATCGTTTGGATTTGCGTTGAGCTAAAATTCATCGGTGGCATGTTGTTTCGGGCATCCTTTCGCTCCTGGCGGATTCGCCATTAGCTAGCTGCGCCATCGCATTCATTCGTTTCGAAAGTTCTCCTGAGTCTTCATGGTTGTGATGCTCACGGGACTCCCAAGTGATTCGAACTTGTCTTGGTGCGAACATGTCAGTTTCCGTCGTGCCCTGCGCGGGTTTTCGGAATCTGCCTAGCTTGTCTTCAACCACACCGAATGCTGGTCGAAAGATCCGCCGTCCAGGCGTTCGCATACACCTCGGTCAGCGCGTAGAGACGTTGTAGTTGGCATTT
This sequence comes from Colletotrichum lupini, assembly GCF_023278565.1. NCBI lineage: Eukaryota > Fungi > Ascomycota > Sordariomycetes > Glomerellales > Glomerellaceae > Colletotrichum > Colletotrichum lupini. Next base: position 252,201 of record NC_064674.1, on the reverse strand, counting down.
ATTGCCCTGCTTCTCGTTCTCCCATCCTTCGTTTGCTAATCATTGGCTTAGCTTCCTCCGGCAGACATGCATTCTTCGGGATGTTTTGAGCGTGTTCTCGTGAGCGAGCTTGGCATTCTCCATCGCGTCTTTGATGAACTAGTGAACGTTTGCCAAGTATCTATCGTAAGCCCCGGGATTCTGAATAACTCAAGATGTTGTATATCAGTAAAGAGATCGTCTTCAAATGTTTAGAGGACAACGTGTGCAAGATCCATCTGTGGTTCCCGGCGCTTCAACATACCTTTCAAGTTCTGACATCGAGTAAGAGCGGTCTCAGCCAAAGGGACCCACTATTAGTCAAGTCTCATTGTAGTGGTTTTCGTTACAGAAGATCCAAACGCGGGCGTACAAGGTATCTCTTCGTTGAGATGGAGGGACGCACCTTGTTCAACTTGCATGGTGCCGTCTTGAAAACCCACTTGCAGGGCACTGCATTACTACAGCTCGACTGTGAACTCAGCTCGACGACGTTAGGTGCTGCTGAGAGAGCGACTTTGGCGCATGGGTCGGGCTTTTACCAGTCCAGGTACCCCGCGTCGAAAGGAGCCATGCAATGCTGATGACCTCGTCGCGGCATGGAGCCTTGTTGTTATCCTCCACCTTTAGCTTTGACATTCTCTTTTCACCTTTCATGCGCAAAACTCTGGAGATGTCCCTTACATTGGTCATGATATTCTCCCGTCATCCGCAGTTGTTTCTCCTTCTCTACTGATGCGAAACCTTTGGCAGATAGCGAGTTAAAATTGGAATCCACCTCCGCCAGCGTCTCAGCACATTTAGTGATGTACTTGCAATAATCGAGGTCCCGAGGGCTGACCGAGTTCTTGTTGAGCTGTATATTGGGCCCAATTCCCTCATCCGCTATGTATAATCGTTCAGTACTACTTCTTCAGACATGGCCAGGGTCGGGTCTAGCACAACACCCACCGGGTTCATTGCCAAAGAAGCATGCGTAATCTTCTTAGAAGTCCCCGATCTCGAAGTAGCTCTCCATGAGGAAGTCTTCATCTTCTTTGACAAGGCGCATGGCCTGCTGATAGCATGTCCGAGACCCGTCACCGTTCACTGCTAAGATAGTATGAATTCCGGCTGCGTCATGACCTGGTGGCTTTCCATGCTATCGATCCGAGTAATTTATTAAAACAATGCATTTGAGAACCGGCCATAGCGCATCTCTCCGGTCAATTGAAGATTGATCATAGTTCCAGATGCCCCGAACGTGACTGCGATCGCGTCTGGTCTAAGTGTACTCTTGGCTTGCCGGTGTATGGTAATCCCTGGCATTTGGGGCCTGGGCTGGAATTTTGAATCTCTGAGTCTTACTTCGATCATAACTCTCGGGATCTACTCGGATGAGATGATTGTCGTCTAAGCCGCTGAGATTGATTAGCTTCGTACTTCTTCGTCGAGAGCGGCGAGTTTCCAAGCTCGACGGATCGCTTCAGGAGACTCTGCGCTTCCCTGCTCTCCGCATACTGGTATAGAGACGGTGTCAAATCAGCGGCGAGTTTGATCATCAAAGATTTCTTGTTCTTCTCAATTGACATGCTGATGTCGCGGAATACTCGACCCCGAAGGTCCCGGGACTGGCTCGTTGCCACTCTGCTGGAGGAGATTGTTGTTGCGGGCTTCGCACAGATAGCGATCAAAGTCGAAAGCATCGTGCATCGCGGAGTAGCGTGCTCTCTCTATCAAGTAGCCAGAAGCTCGCTCTTGAGCCGTTTTAGAACTGCCCGCAAGTTGTCGTTGTCGGCAAGGTAAATGAGTTAGTGGGAAAAATGTACACCATATCGAAGGGAAATATGAAGGTAATCTCTCTCCTGGACAGAAAATTATTTATTGCCCTTTGCTGATCATTCACCTCCTCTATACAGGAGTCCTAAAAGATTAAGCCAGGCCTACGGGATTCTTACACTCAGAGTTCGTGGCAGTATGTACTTGCTGTTGTTGGGTGGATTGTAGCTGAACTTCGGCCGGATATCCCAGGCGATGGTTGCCACCTCAGTTCTGACAACGAAGGTTGCTGAATTGCGGCAACTGTTAAGCTCGAGTTGCTTCAAAATTTGATACAAAATGTTTTCAGGAGCGTTCACTAGGATCTTTTCAACCACACTCTTGCTGTTTGCACTGGCCTTGTTGTTGCAGGTATTGTTCATTGACAGCGGATTTGGAAGGTGGTCTGGACCACACAAACGCTCCTTCCACTTACATACCTTTTCTGAGGAGTCGTAGGTTCTGCCCACTTCCTCCTCCTTCCATCTCTCCTTCCACCTTCATACGTAGTAATCAACACCACTTTATTAGCCCTTCGTATCAAACGTGCGCTTGCACTGCTGACGTGACACTAATATTGATCAGTGCTTGGAATGACTCTGATTTTTACGTGCTTGTAAGTATCTACGGATCAGTGGTAGGGTTTATCACAGGTCAGCTAGGCCACGCAGTCAACAGAAGAGACAGGATCGAACAGACAGACAGCTCTGTTGCCTATTAACTTAGATGACTGAGACTTACTGGCAGGATCACGGTCAACGCTGTGCTACCTACTTCCGACTGCGGAAGCTAGATGGAATCTTTGAGAGCGCGTTCCATCTCGCAGACCTCCGCTAGAAATCCACTGCGGAAGGGTCATTTCGGTAAGCTCACAGCCCATAAGACCGGTGGTCGCTGAGAAGACGGAAGTTCAGCACGCCGTACGACCTCCTTCCGCAGGAATCTACTGCGGAAGAGTCTCTCTAACAAGACTTCCTTCTATTAGAGATCCACTGTAGCAGAATCATCTCGACAAGCCTTTCGGCATTCCCTATAGGCTTTCTTCAGCCGGACGTCGACATCGCCACGGAAGGGTCACGTCACCAAGCCCTCGGCCTTTGGCCCGTCACTTCGCTGGCCGTCAAGAGACGGCCTTACAACACGCCCACTTCCACTCCCTTCCGCCAGAAGCTCGTCGTGGAAGGATCTCACCCTCCTACACCACCGCCGAGATTAATTAGTCGCCGAGATCTTCAACTTCATCAGATCTCTTCTGAGGCAACTGTATGGGTTGAACGAAGGTCCTGTACAATGCGGGCATCTTCCGTTTGATACGTACTTACAGTCAGCCTATATCTTTGACTATTCCTCCCCGCCTTCGGGGCTCTTCGATAAATGGAAAGTGCGGTAAGTGCCTTAATAAAGAGAGAAGTGCTAGAGTTCTCATCAGTACGGCAGACGGACACTTCCACTTGCCCGCTTTTTCCCGCCACGTCGACGCACTTCCACTTCCTCCTGCTACTGCGAAGGCATCTCCAGTGGCCACTTCGACGACAGGCCTCTCCTCCAGCCAGTACGACGGCAAGCTTCTCTTCTAGCCAGTTCGACAGTAAGATCCAGCAGCCACTAGCACTTCCACCAAATCAATTACATCTACCGCAGCCACCTCAACGACTTACCAGCACTTCCTCCAGTCAAATTTTCAGTCAGATCTCTAGTCAAACATACCTTCAGCCAGTTCAACAGCACCTCCTCTAGTCACTTCGATGGCAAGCTACCTCCTATAGCCAACTCAAGGGCAAGGGCCACGAGCCACTCACATGCGTGATTAAAACAGCAGCATATTACAGACAGCAAGTCATCAGCGAACGTATACGCCTCTTGGGCTTCAGCTTGGGTAATAACGCACGGGTTCTGGGCGCAGTCAGACCAATAGAATCAACCACGATTATATAATGCGCGTTGGAATGGAGGAATACGGGGGCTTTGGACTTTCAATTCTTCATGAATGGCAACTGCTGCCGAGGTGCTGCCAAATAGGAAAAAGAGCATTCGGGAAGAGGGGATCTCACCACCGAGCATGACGGCTGTACGAAGCCGCTGCATTTCCTACCCACAATTCAGACACTGCCAGTGCTAGATTTGGAGGCAAAAAGAGGAGTTAAAAGGTAGAAAGACTATTATAACGGCCATTCCACCTACTTACACCTGAAAGAGGAACCATAGGCTCTACCCAGCAACTACCTCCACCCATATTCGCAGTCCAATACCCGATTCTTGAGCTTCCTACCCACCGAAAAGCTGATCTACTGAAGTGTATACCAACAAAAGGAGTGAGGGGATTCTAGCTTACATATACATCAAAGATAAACATGTCCAGTAGATTGCGTCGAATCGTCGCCTGCGTTGATGAGACAGGGCGCAGTGAAGATTCATAGGAAGGTGAGCGACCCTGGAGACTTAAGCCACCTAAAGGAAAGCTGCACGCCATCTCAGGACGTGGGAGTGGCAATTACAGCAGCCTGTTCCGTATCTATGCTTTCCTCAAGAACGGCAAGAATACTGACGAGAAGGGAAACAAAGTTGAGCAGGTACGGGCTTCCTAACCAAATTTTGCGTTTGCCGCAATCGCTGATAGATTTGAATATTGTCAAGTACTGTCCCGGAATCGGCGCTGACAAGTGGCCGTTGGATTAATACAACGATGGCGGCACTGGTGCTGATTGCGCTGAGGAGATAGTCGAGGTTTATTCCGTTTATAATTGTTAGTATCCCTATTACAGGGTAGTTAGTTCGAACCGTAGTTGACGAAGAGATTAATTAAACTATATAAATATCTACGTAGTAGGTATAAAAAGGAGGTTCTAACTATAGGTTAGGCTAGCTACGATAATCGTAAATAGGGCCCCTAATTAGCCCCTATATAATCGGCTATATACCGCGGTTAAATTAAACTTCTAATCTAATACTAACTTTCTCTTTTTTTTATTAATTTAACCGCTACGGTTAGAGGTATAATTTAACCTCGGGCCCGTTTACTAAGTCGTCTCCTTTTCCCCCTTTTTTTTACTCTTTTTATATACCCTATCCCTTTATTTATATAATAACTTTTTTACTACTTATAAATTACTCTAATCCCTTATTTAGTACTACTTTTATAAAAGCGTCTACGAGGTTATTTTTATTATTAATCTAACGGATCTTAAGTATCTTACGCTTTTTATACGATTACCTAAGGGCTATAATATTAATTATAAGCCTCTTTTCCTTCGTCGTTCTTAATTTAACGAGGTATTTATATAGTAAGTAAGAATCTATATAGATAACCGTTAGAATAGGTAAAAGGCTAATTCGATCGGTAATCTTTTTTAACGTTATTAAAATTACGTAAGAGAGGTTAACGCCGTTAACTATACTATAAACCTCTAATACTAATATACTTCTCGTTACTTACTTATTTTTAATTAATAAGTAGTAGATTATATTACTATATATAGTAAATTCGCTCTTACTTATACTCTCATTAGCTAGGATAATAATATACCTTAATTATAAAATAAGGTTATTATTATTCGTAAATAACTTATTAACGAAGATATAGAGCTTACTAGTCGTAAGGTCGATTAGGTAGTAAACGAGACCTCGATCGAGATTTATTTACTACTACTTAAGCTACTTATTAAGTACCTCGACGTCTTATTTAGTTAGATTTATAGCCTACGCTACTTTAGTATAGTTAAAAGTTACCTCGGGCTAATAAATACTTATAATATATACCCCTCGCGCGAGCTTAGTCTTATATTACTTTTTAACGTTAGTTACGTTTAGATCGACGAGGTTAATCTTCTCGCCCTACCCCTTTTATTAAAAAACGACAGTTTCCCCTTTGATTATAAAAATCCCGCTATTAAATACTAAGGGGGTATTTATTATAAGGACCTCTTTTAGCTTCGCTACGAAGCCCGTTTTCTAGAGCTCCTTATTCTCCTTTTTTATAAAGTTAATATTAAATAGGCTTAATATATCGTCGGTCTATATTCTAACGATCCTAAATTAATTACTTTTATACTCCGTAATTAATAAATACGGGTTATATATAGAGGTAATTATTAATAGTTAATTAATATAAAAATCGTAATAAGTAGCTTACTAATAGGTGCCCGATTCTACGAGCCTATATAGTAACTTAAGTACTTTAATAATCGTGCTTTTTAAGTACTTACTAGTTATTTCTTTCGGTAAATGGGCTAGGATTTTCTTTATGAGCCCTGTAGCCGATTAGGTATAGGCCTAGGTAATATTACGGCTCTAAATCTCGTATCCCTTTTTTTATAGTAATGCTATTAGTACTATTATTAATCGTTAGCTATAGCGCTATATAATAGGCGATTATATAAGTAGCGTTACCTTTTTAACGTCGCCGTACCCTTAGATTACGTATCTAAACTTTTCGTACGGCTAGGGTGTTCCTTTCCTTTTAATCTTACGAACTATTCGTAATTTAAATATATAGAGGTTTATATATTTTTCTAAGTCGTATAAGATAAATCGATAGACCCCTTAATTACGAAGAGTATCTGCTTTAATAAGATCTAATCCCTTATACGGCTTTTTAGTAGTTATAATTACGCCTTTTTTACGTAGTTTAACTACTAACTTAAAATCGGCTTTTTCTTTTACTATATAAAAGGTATTAATTACCTTATTATTAATAATAAATTGCCGCGTTAGGGCTTACCGTCGTAGTCTTTTACGACGTTTCGCTAGTAGTATTAGTACCCTTTTAGTAATTTCCTTTTCCTCGTTATCTATTAATACTACTACGACGATTTCGTTAAGGATAATTTCCTATACCTCTACTGCGGGTTATATAGTTTCCCCTAGCTCTTTTTCTTTTTATAAGTTAGAAATTACCTCGTTAGGATCTATATAGTACGGTTTAATTACTATAATTAATACTTTAAGTAGCTAGTTACGATCTTTTATAACTATATAAGAGCGCTCGTTAATAAAAATTAACTTATATAGCCTAGCTTATTATTAAATAATTTCGTACTATACTCGTATATCCGAATTTAGCGGTATATCTAGATTATCCCCTATATCGGGCCTATTGCGTATAGTAATTACTTTATTAACTTACCTTTTTACGCTTACCTTACGCAGTACCCGTATTACTTTTTTAACTACTTAGGCTCGTTAGCTTATACCTAGCGACGGTAGCGAGGCTAAGGTCGTTTTTAAATATACTCTAAATACTAATAGCGTTAATATAAGTCCGTTAGGCCCTATAATATTATTATAGTATTTAAGTACTATCTAGAGGCATTCGTCGTTAGTAAAATCCGGATTTTCTTTTTTAATAATTCTAAACGCCCTTTTTAACTACTAGTGTGCCCTTTTTACTTTTCTAATACTATAGTACGCTTTAATAAGTACGACTTTTAGCTATATATTATAGGCCGTCGTATTATCCTTAAATTTTGCTAACTTAAAGCTAGTGCTAGTATCGGTTCTAATGCCGTCTAGCGGTCTTTAATATATATCGATCTAGCTTTTTCGTAGGGCTACCCACACTATTTTTACTTATAGATCCTAAAGGAATTGCCCTACTTAGAAAGATATAGCTACGTCGATTATATATAGTACTAGCCGACTATTTAAGTAAAAGATATTAACGACTATTTCCTAGTTAAAGTTAAGCTTATTACGTAATTTAAACTTAAATCTACGTGGGCTCTATATATTTATTTAGTATTAGTAATATACTTTTATTAACTACTTTAGCGCCCCTATTTCGATATTATTATTATTTAATTACTTTAGGAGGTTATATAGCCTCGTAACTAACAGGTACCCAAATCTCTAATATAGTTTTCTAAGCTTACTTTCCGTTAGGTAATTAATTAACTTCGTATCGTTAATAAGCTTTATAAACGCATGCTCCTATTATCGTTTAACTATTTCGAAGTACTTATTACTAAAGATTCTGTTCTTCGTATTATTAAATATAATGCCTAGTCAATCTATATCTTTTAGATATAAGAGAAATGGGGTATTAATAAGTAAAATATAGAAAGTTATCGTTCCGAAGTATATCTCTATTTTTATTATACTTAGGGTAACGATTTCCTTACTTAGGCTGAAACTAATCCTCGTAATACCCGCTATTAACGTATTAAGCGTTATTAATACAATCTTTTATTGCGCTTAGAATTACCCTTTTCCTTTAGTTAACTATTACGATACCTTAGTATTTAAGATAATCCTATAAGAATCGTCTAGGCCGTACCTTTTACTTGCGTAAAATACTTATACGAGCTTAGTATTTAAAGGACTTAGGTAGTATAAAAAGGACCCCTCTAGCTACCCTTAGATTTACTTAGTACTATGTTCCTTTTCTTTAAATATTAAAAGAGATAGCGTCTTCTTCTTAATTATTAAGAGAATAGGCTTCGGCCCTATTAAATTCGCCCTTTTAGCTGCCTTTATATTCGTTATTTAAGGGACCTTCCCTTACTATCTATAAATAAAAGCTTACTTATTAAGAGCTTCTACTACCCTCTATTCGTTTAGCTTTGTATATCCTCTAGAAGCTAACGGGGTAAAAAAAGAGTAGTTAATATCGTCGATTTCGTTATAATCTAATTCGTTAGTATAGGGGGTAAGATCTTCTTTATCTTCCGAATCTCTTATAGGGGGTATATACTTTAGGCCGCTACTTTAGCTACTATTACTAGGTTCCGTGCCCCCAGATCTACCCTTATATATAACGAGGAATTAGTTAAACTAATAAGGGCTAGTTTTACTATTTACTACCCTCGACTTTTTATACTATTTATATAATTTAGTACGCTCTTCCTCGGAGTAATTACTTAACTAATATCTATCCTTTTTATAAATATAGTATTACTTCTTTTATTACCCTACTCGTAAGTTAAATCTCTACTTATTTAACAAATCTAGGCCTCTTTACTAATAATTATTATATTTAGCCTCTTTTCCTTTCTTATTATACGTTCGATCGACCTAATATTATTAATAAGGGCCGTTATATATTTAGAAGTAGGTTTAGCGCGGTATTCTCGCTTTAATATTAAAACTAGATCTTAGCCTCGAGTAGAGCGTCTCGTAGTTTTCGGGTACTTAATATAGGGTTATTTTTATTTTTAGTATACGCTAGACTATAGTATAAAAATATCCGACTTTCCGCTCGTTTATCTCCTTATTTAGCTAGGTTTTTACTAGCTTATTGATTTAATTAATAAGCTTTTCGAGGATCTTTATTTATAATTTACCCTTTATTATCTTAGCTATAGATATAAAAGAAATCGCTCGTAGCTTAGATAGGAGCTCTAGGTTCTTATTATAAGTCTCGAAGCGGCTTCGGATTATATTAATTATACTAAGAAAGTCGTTTTAATCGAGATTACGTACCGCTTCGTAGTAATAATTAAAGGCTTTGCCTACGAGTACGATATTAATTACCAAATAGTACTAGTGTTCCCTAATTCCGACTTTTTTATAATAATTATAAAATATCGTTAGGGTTTCTTATAAGACCTTATACTTCCCCCTAGAGTATAATTTCTTTTTTAAGAAGATCTTTTTAAGGTCTATAAATTGCCTCGTATTTACTACTAGATTTTTAATATTTATATATAAACCTTGCGTCGCTACGTACTATTAGTAACTTCGGGTCGTTTATTTCTTTTTTTATTAGCCGATTAGCGCCGAATTTTATATTAGTAACGGTAACGAGTTATAGATCGAAATAGGTAGAATTATCGATTATCGTATTTTTAGTACTATATTTTACCCCAGTATATCCTTTTGCGACGATAGATTTCCGTTAGTAATTATAGGGAGGAAATTTAGGTTATTTACCCTTTTTCTAAATTCGTTAAAGCGATTATACGCTCTATCGACCTATACTTAGTTCTATAATACGAATTCCTCTTTTATAATTATCGTTATTAATATTTTATATAGCTCTTGCGATTATAATTGCGCTAATAATACCCCTCGCTCGTAGAGGAATTTATTAACTACTTTTACGATTCCTAAGCTTGCGCTTACGAACTATTTATCTAGCTAATAGCTAAGGTTATTTATAATCTCGTAAAATAGGGGTTGCCCCTATAGCTCCTTTTTTTTATAAACCTTAGTTAAATAGATTAATACCGCGTTAATTTGCTTATTACTAGGCTAATCTATAATTCTATATATTTACGTCCCTTAATAGTCCGGGTTAATATTTACTTATTTATAAGGGATTAGGATTCTATTTAGGATCGGGTTTCGTCCTCTTTTTTTTTACTTTAACTTACTAAGGGTCGTGCTCTAGCTTATACTTATATTAATAGTCGCTAGCGTATTTAATCTTAATAAAAATATATTTAATCCGCGCGCGGGTCGTAATAAATCCGTGCTTTTACTACTTAACGAATTTATTAGGGTCTAGGAGATTCCTACTTCCTCTTACCGTCTCGCTACTACTCTCATTTTTACTATTTTTAGTAATTACTACTACTTTTTTAAATCGCTAGCTATTATACTTACTAAGATCCTCTTTTTTATTTAATAAAAAAGGGTAGGTTTTAGTAGTTCCTTTTAATAATAATAGTAATAAACGTTTATATTATTATAAAAAGATATAGTAATTAGTCTTAGGATCTTTATTAGTTACTAATTTCCGCTATCCTATATACTTCTAGCCTCCTAAGCCTCGTACTCTCTATAATCTCTAAATAGCTTCTTTAGTTAATTTCTCAAAATTAGTAATTTTATACTAAGAGCTAATATAAAAAAGAAGCCCTTTAGCGGCCCTTTAGAAGATTCTTTTTTTTTCTTTTTAGATCCTCGTTTTTTTAGCCTTTTTTTAGGCTAATAATAACTCTAGCGGGAGGTCGTAGGACTACTTTAGGGTAGCCGCCTTTTTCCTAAGTTAATCTCTAAGATCCGTAATACTCTTAGCTCGATATTATTAAGACCTCTAAATCCCCTCTTCTCTTATTAAACCGTCCCCTATACTATATTCTTAAGTAATACCCGGGGGGTAGTTAAGGGAGCTATAAGGAGGTTATTTAGATCGCGGGCTTAAGGTCGTACTTATAAAGTCCTTATAATAATAAACTTTCTTATATACCGTAGATCTCTTAGCTTAATAACTTTTATAAGGTTACCTTCGTTACTAAATAAAAATATTTACGTTTAAAGATCCCCTTTTTCGATCGCACGGTGCTCTTTTATATTATACTTTTATTAATTTAATTAGTTAATTTCTAATCGCGGGCCGGCTATAGAAAAATCGTTTAGTAAAAAAGCTACTCGGGGCGACGGTAAAAGGCTAGTTACTTAAGTAGTTCTGTTAATTAACGTAGTTTAATATAATAGACGTTAACCTTTTATAAGTAATAAAGGGCTACGATTACTTAATTCCGTGCGGTATTTAAAAATCGCCCCCTTTTTCGTCTACTTCTATAAAGTTAATTAATATAAATCTCTTATCCCGTGCGGTATTAAAAGGTTATCTCTTTTATATAATAAGATACCTTACTAATCTATAATAATAAAATTTAATTATTAATTAGTATTAGTATCCCTATTATAGGGTAGTTAGTTCGAACTATAGTTAACGAAGAGATTAATTAAACTATATAAATATCTGCGTAATAAGTATAAAAAGGAGGTTCTAACCGTAGGTTAGGCTAGCTACGATAATCGTAAATAGGGCCCCTAATTGGCCCCTACGCAGTCGGCTATATGCCGCGGTCGAATTAGACTTCCAATCCGACAGTAATTCTCCTACCATAATCCCCTCGAGATCAAGGCGTACTGAAATATTCTTACTTCTACACCCGCGCAGTCAGGTCCTCCGTCAATGAGGTTTACTTAGTTGAATTCAGTCGGGGAGCTTTTACACTTACCCTGCCCCCCTGAGAGGATAGGACTATGGAAGATCGAGCACAGATGTAGCCGCGCCGTGGCGGCACGCATTAAGTGGTCCCCATCGAAAAACGTGCCGCCAGACCAGAAAGATCATTTTCTAAAGCGATTGAAGATCGTGGGTAAGGAGAAAAGCAATAGGGCCCAATCACACCGGGTTGAGAGTACTATTTTGGAGAAGTCGGGGACGTCCATGTCCTTCAGGTTGCTGAATCTATAGCTAACGATTGCATCTAGTTGTCAACACACACGTGAGCCTCAGAAAGTCAAGTTTCTGGGGCCTTTTGACACTGCCAAACAACACAGCTCTTCCGAGGAGGTCGATACTCCAGACGTCAGCCGAATCGAGCCCGGGAGACACGCTCATGCCATAACGAGGAGCGCAAACACTTCCCAGTCCTTCGAAGCGAGCCCGTCGACAACTCTGGGCATCGGGGGCAAGAAGACTGTCACCAGCAAGCAGGACTCGTGGGCACTCGTGATGATATGTGCGGAGGAGCAGTGCACGACGGACTATCTCTGTTACCCCTCCAGTGGATGTTGATTGAAAGCAGATCCCAGGGTGTAGTATCCAAGCACGATCCTCCGCGCCATCTTAAAGGTCAGATACAGAAACCCTTGAACTTAATATTTCCCAAGCTCACCATTGGCCACCCCAATGGCAAAAAATTCCACAGTGCTGACAGAGACGCTTTAATATGAAGGGCCCGTTCCGTCTCAAGTCTGGATATACCGATACTCCAACGGTGCTCAAATCAGCATGGTCGATCTCCGCAGTTACACAATCATGGAAATCTTCAAGAGGTTACAGAAAGTAAGCTTCAAAAGCGCCATAGTCCAGAGAAGGCCACAAATTGGGTCAGCATCAACAAGGGAACCTGAGGCCACCTGGGTAGAGGAGAACGCGCTGTGTTTGCAAGTAGCACACTTGGTGAGCTGCAGGGCTATAGTACCTGTTGTAAGCTGTTCTGACAATTATTGGTGTTTGATCTGACCTAAATCTATCCAGCGAAAGGCGGAACTGCCGTTCACCTGTCCATCTACTTCTTAATGAACACATACGCTACCTCGGGTATACGGTAAGCTTTGAAAGGATTCCAACGTCACACAGAGTCTGAACGAGAAAAGGTATGCTTGACCTGATTTTTCGACACAGGGAGGACAACAGCGAGATTTAATATCCAGATCCGAGGTCATCTTCCGATATGTAGCACTGGATGCCAGATCCTGAGCTGCAGTAATGCTGGAGTCGGAAGTTCAACTTTGCTCAATCGTGTCTTTGACATAACCATGGTAAGACATCGACGAAGAAAGCAACTACGATTCAACACTAACGCCCTCCAGACCCGTAAAAAGCTAGTCGAAGATTAATACACGACATCTACGAAGCTTTCGAGACAGGTGAACACCTGGAATCATGGCCACGATTCTGAAGGGTTTCAGGCCGGCAACCTCAAAGAAAGTGAATGCGTTCAAGGAGTTTCTGGTCAATAGATCAGGCCAGACGCTGGTCGAGGAGAACTTTCACGCAATATGGTATGCGTTGTGTCATCAATTCGCGAAGAATATTCCATTGCATGAGCTCAGCGTTTGATTTACCAGAACTTGTGTCGATGCGGAGACTGCTCGCCCTATTCAGGCCGCTCTGGCTCGTGCGCTGGAAGAGGTAGCGTCCACTGCACCTTTGGTCCCCATAATCATCGTTGGCACGAAGAAAGATAAGTTTCTCCTACCGCACAGGTACGATCAGACGCGGTACTAACACCACTTTGATATAAGTTAATGAGACTTCACTATCAGCGGAGAGACAGATTGTGTTGAAAGTAATCTTTTGAGGCAGATAGAGACTGGAGATAAGAGAACTTTGGCCCAAGTTGTGTGTGAAGTTTGCATTCGTCTCCAGAGGTACGTGGTTCCTCGTTTTCAGAGCACCTTAATCTCTCTCTGATCACCCTCGCATATTTCTAGATGACGAAGACTCTACCGAAGGTCTGATTAGTATGGCCACGGCTTCATCTCATGACATTGCCGTATCGGAGGCGATCTGCGCAGCCCACATCCCGGACATCGAGGCCAAGATTGACCAGGCTATTGAGAAGACACTGAGACTTCTCAGAACGGCTGTGCCCGCCGCTCGTATCCTTGGAGCAGACACTTTTGTCGCGACGCCGACTGTCTCGAGATGCCTTTTTCGAAAGTCTCGTATGGTTGCTTCTGTATACCGGAGGCAAGAGTGGCTGAGACTGGCATCCTTCTCGGCAGTGTCGTCTGGAAGAACTTTCTTCCATTTATGACACAGAAAGTGGCTCACAGCACAGTCCTCTGGGGCGACTGTGCCTGTATAACTATGTTCAAAGGTGTTGGTGGCCTCCCTCTTGCAGTTGGGGCACGCTTCTGCAAGTGCTGTCCACGGAGAAAGGCTGTTCACAGAGAAGTCAGCGACTTGATACCATTGGTGTATGCACTGGCCGTCGATGTCCACATGCATCGAATGAACCACCATTCTAAGCATCGTAGCAGGATCGAGGAGATCATGGAGAGCACGAGTTCCGTCTGGCCGGAACTGCAACGGTTGAGCAAAACGATGATCTTGAGTTTGACTGACAGTGTTGAGTTGCAGTACATCTCTGAGGACGATGACGATCCCAAAGGCTTATGGGCTTAGTTCCAAAGCTGCATCAAAGTCTCCGGAAAGAACAAGATATGTACACACATATATGTAGGTAGACAAGACGGCTGTTGTTACTTTGACCACAACAGATAGCCGCCTCCATGAAGAGTCAATTACGGTGATAGTCATCGATACATATTCAGCGTGTGTCTTGTCCAGGCTCTGACCCGAGCTCAAGTGGCTGCGAGCAGAACGAACAAATACAACGAGCTGTGCCAGCAGCAAGATGTGGTACTGGAAGCACAACATGCCGGACCTGCCTGCCCCCTGCGTTCCCGCGTCAAGCAGCATGGTTCTTTGCACCACCCGCGACCCGCGACCCGCGACCCCAAACCATAGAGTCATAAGAGCCATGCATACTTACTTTCTTCCAAGAGACTAGATAAGTATCTAGCGGCACGAAGCAATGCAGAACAAGGGAGGTTCGAATGCCTCCGTGATCACTGGGATTGACGCCCTCCCCGGCCGGGCATTTCCATGTCAAGACAGGGACCGAGGCATGGCCCAGAAGCCTTTGCTTTGGTCGAGGTACTAAGGACTGTTTAGCGCCCAACCTCTGTCGCTAAATATGGAGATCCGAACCGAAGGCTTTACCATTGGCCGGAGCTCTCGTGGCTCCTCACCAGCTGCAACCGGGCTGTTCTCCGCTAGAACCGAGCGGACCAACACTCGAGCATCCTCATCTGCCAGGGTAGCTCAAGATTCGCTTTCGAGTCGCAGACGTCGACATTGTGGCGAGCAACGAGTGCGCTGATCACGATGCTGCAGCGCTTGACGCACCCCGTTCCTATGCAGCATGCCTTATTCCCAATTGATCAGCTCATGGTCCACTTCGCCTGCCGGAGCCTCGCGAACTAGCGATAATAAGTGCCTAATTGTTGCCTGATGTCAACCCCGCTCGGAACCAACGATAGCTTTATGTTGTGAGCCGAACCAGTTGGGACATAACGGCGGTTGGTTGTTGTTCTCTGCGCAATGCACCAACAACGAGGCGATCATTTGCAGGTAAATCCACATCAACTGGCGCACAAAGATGTTTGAGTGGCTAAAACCCCGGGCGTTGCAGGCACGCCATCCCACACGTTCCCGCTCGCCCGTCTAGCATTACACCTCTTCTCCTATCAAAGAGTGGTGTCCGGCAAGGCTATGTTCTGCGCAAATGAGTACATCTGCCGCCTTAATGCATGCGTCTAGATTCGATATTACTGAACCTGCGCCTCCAACATATGACAAGATGCAAAGACTGAGACCATACATAGCGCATGAACGAACCCCGCTTGGCCGATGGGAACAGGTTCCTCGGCCCAGAATCACAAACAACCCATGATCCGGAGGAAGCGAACAAACGTCTAACCGACATCTGTTATCCAGCAAAAGCCTTCCTCATATCAAGGTCAAAAAGAGCTCCTTGGGTCGCGCTCCACCCCAGCCTTGAGAGATAGATTGATAGCACCATCATTACATGATCCCTGCTACAGCTAACCGCCTCATAGAAGCAATGGTCATGGGGCATATCGGTGGTTGTCGTTGTTCTTGGGCTACTGCAAGTTCTTCTCCCGCTTTGTCTCTCCCAGGTTGGGCTGGTTGAGGTAGGTAGATAATTTACGACAGGAACAGCACCATGTGTCACAGTTTCATTGGACGATAGTGCGAAGCCGCACTTATACGGCATACTTACGTTCTATGTGCCGAGTTTATAATTGGACTGATGGCTCATATTTCCAACCATTCCGTGTGATCTCTCTGAGTACCATGATCAACATTAGTCGTACGGCATTTCTGGCACAATGAGCTCCCGCTGTGTTACATGCAACCGATCCTTCAGCAGCGAAGAGGCTCTTCAACAACACATGCGCGACTCTCCTGTTCATAGCCCGTCGTACGGCTGTAATATCTGCGATCGTTCCTTTGGTAGCGACGAGGCTCTTCAACAGCACTTACGCGACTCTCCTATCCATAGTCCGTCCTACGACTGTGATATCTGCGATCGTTCCTTTGGCAACGACGAGGCTCTTCAACAGCACCTACGCGACTCCCCTGTTCACAAGCCTTCTTATGACTGCAGCACCTGCGATCGATCTTTTGGCAACGATGAGGCGCTTGAACAGCACTTACGCGACTCTCCTGTTCACAAACCATCCTATGACTGTGATACCTGCAAACGATCCTTTGGCGACGATGAAGCTCTTCAGCAGCACAGACGCGACTCACCTGTTCACAGGCTTTCCTATGATTGCGAAAGTTGCAATCGGTCCTTTGGAGATGAAGAGGCTCTTCAACAGCATCTGCGCGACTCTCCTGCTCACAGGCCGTTCTATGACTGTGATACCTGCAATCGATCATTTAGCACGGAAGAGGCTCTTCAACAGCACCTTCGCGACTCTTCCATTCATCAGCAAAGCACGGAAACACCTTTAGATGTATTCTTCCGTTCATACGCGGCCCTTGATTACGACCGATCTCTTCCACCACATATCTCGTATGCCAACTTACAGAGACATATGGGGTGGTATCATCGTGATCAGCCGGCGTCAAAAGAAGCTTGGGATAAATACCAAAAAGCTCTTGAGAAGGAATTTCAAATGTGGTTTGGTGAGGAAGACGATTTGGCTGCGTGGCATGCGCTTTGTCGCGCAATTGGGATCAACCCATTGCCGGTTACCAATGAGCAATGCAAAAAGGTTAGTGTCCGTGATCTGATATTGATTAGATCTATCTATTCTAACATATATTGTAGGCTGTACGACGGACGCATGTCAACATCGTGGATTTGATCGAAAGCAGGCGGGGAAACAAGGAAGGAGTTCAGACCTTTCGAAACGTCAACACGCTACGAGCCTACACCAAGGAGACAAACAAGATATTTCCCAATAAGTTTCACGGAGAAAATTGCAACGGCGTCTTGAGACACCTGCTTCGAAACATACATCGCGCGAGCCTTTGAAGAGTCAACGTAGTCTATTTGCACATAGCCAGATGGAGAGGGGCCTGGATCATCAATACTACTCAATGGCGAGTCTAGACATAGCTTAGCTACGGGTACTCCCTTCAGAGATAGGGGTGAGATGCTCCCCGTCCGTTCGTTTATCTGGACAGTATATCGAACTTGATTAATGGAAGGATTTATAGCTAGGATGCATTGAGGTATCATTTATTTGAGCTTGATTGCTCAAGACCAGCGATGATGACAGATCTCACGATGGTCTTGCCTCAAAGAACGAGGTGAGAAGGCTTTAATTGTCCTTTGGCGGCTCGTAGCTTCGGGTTGCTAGATATGCAGAGCCTGTGACATCGTGACATGGAACAGGTTTCAGTCGTGACACGGGCGGGGGCATACGCCGACCGCATGTCCTCATGAAGGAAAAAATCCCTAGTCTTAGTTCACCTCATAAACACCATTGATACCCGTCTTCCGAGAGCATCTGCTGCGATGTCAGTTTTCTTTTTGGTCCAATGAACGGTGACTTTGAAGGAAAGCTGCTCTCCTCAACTTCATGCAAGGCTTCTTGAGCGATCGCGGACATCTAGTTAAATGGTGGACCACCTTACTGCATGTACATTGGCACTGACGTTGAAGGACTGCTAATGCCTCAGTCTTAAAGCAGTCAGGCAACTACGAGCTGAGTCCGCCCGGATATAGCACCGCCAAATGCACCTTCTATACTCACTCACGCTTACCCCTGACGGAGCAATCCGCCGGGGCCCTACCGTGTAGATGATGCACTGCCCCAGATGAGTCGCTGGCATGCGTCTCAGTGGGTATTCTTGAGTGAAGCTACGGCAAGTTCAGGCGCTGCTTTGAAGTATCTGCGGCTATTCCCGAGTTAATCGTCCAGGTAAAGCATTAGTATACCTCTTCACAAAAGCGCGAGAAAGCAAGAAGACGTCAAGCAGGCCTGCTTCCCTCAACGGGCTGTCTCATATGCGCAGCATTGTGTTTACTTCTCGGTTGCGGCTAAATAGCCTTTGATGTGGACAGCCTTGAATTCAACAGAATCTGGCAGACCAACAAAGTGTGCTGTAGTCGTAAGAAGGCTATCCGTGGATTGGGCCGCTGGTTTGACCGCGATAACTTTCCCTTGATCGGGCAGGTGGCTCCCTCAGGACGACCTATGGGCTGAAGTCATCAAATCGGGTTACACCGCTCAGCATTGTGTCAATTGGGGCCGAGAAAGTAAATTTGAGGCTATTGGTCCAGCCCCAGACTAGACAAGATGGAAGTAAAACTACGTCTCTTACCATATACGATAGGCGGTAGACCATTCAAAGGTTGCCTGCCCCGTCCGCCTTCAGATCCAATTGACCCGTGATGCCATAAACAGATCAGCCGTTGGCTGAACCTTCCCGTGGAATTGAGCCACCGCAGCAGCACCTCAGCACCCGGAAGACAGAGTTCTATTGAGCAAGGTCAGTAGTCGGATTAACACATTGGTGCATGCCGTGGACGTCAAGCAACCCGTTTTGATAAGGTATATCACTTCCGCCAAGGCATGATTTAGGTATAAAAGCTTGCCACTTTCGTCTCGACCCCAGCCAGGGTCTTATCGGCGAAGTGTGCGTACAAGACGCGCGACGAAAGACGGCCGGCGTCATTGTTTACAGAAGCTCTGCGTCGCGCATACCACCACCTGGGGGCGGTAAACCGCCGGTCGGATCATCAAAATACAGAGTCAATCCAGGTGTAAGCACACACATACCTGTTCCAAATGGCATCGATTTTGGTATACTTTAGTCCCGTCACCGAACCAGGCGGCACGAATTTGAAGTCGGTGAAGATAGCCATCATGTGCCGGATCAATGGCTCTCCACCGCACCAGGGCGACTGCACTAAGGTGAGGTTGGAGTCGTTGATCTCTCTCCTTGATGGAATCGTCTTCTTTCTGATTCTTCGAACGACCAAATCCCAACACGAAGGCATCGGGCACGGCAATCTACATAGGGCTTTGCTCACTGCTCAGACCTGTCTGGTCCAAGCCTCCAAGCCCAGGAAGAATCCGCCCGGGTTCACCTGATAGTGCGGCTTTCTCATCAAGCAGGCGCTCATACTAGTGCCTGAAGCCCTACCGAGCCAGTTGCGAGATTTCCCCGGCATCTATGACTCGTAAAGTAGTTTGGCTCGAACCCGCTTCCTTCGACCGCCGCATCTCATTCGGCTCTGACCACCAGATGAGTATCATCGTTGCACTGGGGCTCGAGCTTGATGACGGTAATACATTCGAGGATACAGCGGCCTCCTCATTTGCTCTCGGCGTCTAAATTGGGCGAACTCGGCTGAAAGTCAACAGTCATCCCACCGGTGTTCAAGCCTATCTTAAACGTCTCTTTCAAGGTCCAAGAGAACAACGACTGTGATGTGTCGTTGTGGGATCGAGGGGAAAGGTAGGAGATATCCAAAGAGGCGCCAGGCGTGCCGAACTCGTTGCTCATCGCGGGACATGCGCAGGTACTCTCGCGAAAGGACCTGCTGGTATACACGTCAGCAGGGCAGTCTTGTGGTCATTGACAGCTAGAGGAAGTGCCGTCGAGGCGGCTAAAGGAGGTCACTCGTCGTGGATGTGGTCAGAGGGGTTGCCATCGAACTGACTGGAGGTGGAGTTGACTGAAGGCAGTGCTGAAGGGCCATTGAGATGGCTGTAGTAGGTGAAAGTGGCTCGATGAATGTGCGTCAACACAGAGATGTCATCTTAGTCTATCCTACCTTCTTCGATGACCACATACGACCATACCCATTGGAAAACTCGGGATCCCGTCCGCTCTCCCATAGATAAGCCAATGAGGGCCGGATTAGTAATTGGGTCGGTGACGACCAGCGAACACCTGGTGTTGTATGTTTTTTGCTGAACTTGTGGTGATATCTCAATCAATCGTGCAGAGGGAAAATTCTCGGCAACTTGCCGTACTGATGGAAACCCCCGGCACTTTTCCCTTTGTCAAGCTACTTGGTCTTACTTATCGGACCTGTAGTTCTATTGACGAAGAAGCAAAAAGGGTGAGGAAAAATGGAGGGATGTACGGAGTAGGCTTGCCGCAAATTTCGCAGAAAACGGGGGATGCGCACTGTCAACAGAGACTTTATCGAAACGAAGGGCTACCCTAGCAGAGACTTGGTGGAAGTTGGGAATTCTGATAGTCGTAAGCTGTTGGGTTTCAGCGGTGGTGTAGAAGGGTGAGATACTTCCGTAGCGAGCTTCTGGATGAAGGAATCGAGGTAGGGGTTCGCGGAAGCCCTGTACCAGCGGTCTGAACCAGCGGCTGGTTGCGGGGCGCTTGTCAAAGGAGCTCTTTCCGCAAGGAGTTCTGGGAGAAAGAAAGCTTGGTGAAGGAAACCTTCCGCGGCTAGGTTGACCCTTGGCAGCAGAAGGTGGCCAAGATGGATTTCTTCCGCGGCGATCAGGAGTAGCAATTCAGCGTGACGGCCGCTCAAGGAGGTCCTGTCGAAGTGATCCTTCTACGGCGGATATCTAGTGGAAAGAAGACTTGTTGAAGCGAGCCTTCTCGCGGCGAGACTCTCGCGCAGGGAGGTCGAAGGAGGCAGGAGGGCTGTTTGAAACGGCCCGGTCACATTCCAAATCCCTCTTATGCCGTGAATATCCCAACACTTCTGGAGCACTGTCTCTCAGCGGCCAGTGGTCTGGCGGTTGATCTGGCGGCTGAGGGCTTGTCGACTAAGGTCTTTTCACGAGAGATTCTGGCAGGAAGAAGCTCGTTGATGTGGCCCTTCCGTAGCGACGTCGGATTCTAGCAGAAGGAAGCCTAAAGGGACCGCTAGAGAAGGAGTTGTTGAGATGACTTCGCCGCGGTGGACTTCTGGCGGAATGAGGTCGTAGGGCAGACTGCCATTTTCTCAACGGTCCAATGACCCAACGTCCAACGCCCATCCTCCAACGGTGAAACGATTAACGGTCAAAAGTCTCAGGAACTCGCGGAGGGAGCTCTTTCCACAGGGAACAATTCTGGCAGAAAAACAACTTGCCGAAGGAAGCCTTTCCGCAGAGGACTTCTGGTGGAAGGAACTGGTCTTGTGGGTGTATTGGAACACCGTCTTCTCAGCGTTTAGCGGTCTGACGACTGAGGCACCTGTCGGAGCGACTCCTCCGGTGAGCTGGCTGAAAGAGGTCTGTGTGATGGGACGCTCTCTCGGCGGCCTGAGACTGGCAGTCGGTCAGCGATGACGGAGGAGAGATTGAGATAGGTCAAAATGGGTCGTGTATCGCCAGTTGAACAGACGGAATAAAGTCAATGTCTCGTAATAGCTGGCCCGGCCGATCGAGACTGCTCTTTCTATCGGTCATGCCCAAGCTGCCCCGTGATGAAAAGAGTTGCCTAATTCGACCACTGATCAGTGTTAGGAGACGCGTTAGCAGGTGGAAAGGTCCGTCGGCACAGCCTAGCCTACCTTTTCTGCGGTCGACATTCCAATAGAATCCTTACCTGCTCTTGACGTATCGCAATAGAGACGCACGTTTTCTCTGGCTGCATGCCGGAATGTAATTGACGTTTGGAGCCTCTGTCGTCAGCGCCAAATCTTCTGGGTAGACCGAAGCTTCAGCGAGGTTTTCTCTTTTGACCAGCCTGGCCGTACGCTTGCTCGGAAGGGTGTTCCCGTGGGCGACAGAGTCGCAGCAGCGCAAATCTTGTGAAGTATGAAAGACTGTGTGCAGAGAACATCGGTATTACTGGCGTGGAAAAGAAAAGTCTGACACCGTAAGAGACATAAGAAAAACACGATGACGTGCCGCTCCAGTCCCCTCATTATCGCAGCGTTCATTCGAACTCGACTCCAATAATTTGCTGCGACAAGAGTCAGAACACGAGACTCAGCAGATAAGAGGGCCTAATTGTCCTCCTACTTTTGGTTGAGAGAACCACAAAGACTCAAAGACACTACAGGGCCAGCACCTCAACAAAGACCTCGGCTCGACCGTAAATACCATAATATCACTTTCAAGCTGTATTAATATGTATGTTTAAATAAGCCAAGCCGTATAGACTCACAACACCATCAACGCCAAGTTCTATCTGGTAAGATGGCACTAGAATGGTTTCCAAAATCCAACTCCTTTAGCCGTGGTACCAAAGCTATAAATATTTACTAACAGCAGCGTCGGGAATCGATTCGTCGCTGATGGCGATACTAATCGTGGCCTCGAGCGTGACTATCAAGCTTATTTCGCTTCTGTGGAGATTTTGGAGCAGATCTTGGGCCTTTGAAGCAGTTGCGTAGCGTCTGCCCTCTCCACCCCAGCGGAAGCAGGCTACTCGTTACTCGTCCGACGATACGCACAGATCAGACTATCTTGTACTTCTGATGATGTGCACCAATCTTTTTTAGTTATGAGGCCTCTAGTGAAACCTTTCCCACTCTTCAAAGAGAAAAGCTCACACTCGGGGCCCAATATGATGTCCTGTCTTGACGAGCTCTTGTCTGCCGTGGTGCTCGTCTCCGAAGGCGGGTTGGCCTCGCTCGTGGTCAGATCTTGCCTGGCGTTTACTTCTGCTTGTTCATGGGCAGTCTGGGCTGAAAGAAGCCACCCTGCGGCAATGGTGCGTTCTGATTTGTTCAGCATGTTGAACTCTGCGTAGGGCACGGGTTATTGCATGTGATTGACGAAGATGGCCTAGCCGATGCCCAGGCAGCGGATGTACTCAGTAGCATTACAATCCGTGACCTAGAGAGGATGAAGTGATGGCAGTGTTACTCAGCGGACATGTCTTTGCCGGTCCAAACGCCTTCATGCTGCTATCCATTGAGTCATTGACACCTGGCTACCTAGTGCGAGCGGTGCGTCTTGACCGCAATAGCAAGTGTTGGTATACACATCAGCAAGGAAGGCCTTGCGGCCGATACGAAGCTCAATAATCATGGTATTGAATTGAGTATACATATGGGAGGAAGAAGTTGCAGAGCCCACTAATCCTTCGTTAGGTGTAAGTGGGTGAAGGGTTCGTTTGCAACGGTCCGAACACCCTCTGACTTCCTCTTCTGCCCTAAATATTCCAACAGTGAAACTTCTAGAAGTTAATGCTGTCGTATCCCTGGTAGGTTCCGTGGCCTGAGCCGTTTATCGCGTACGTCGCCAGCTTGAGTCTTGCGGGAATGTCTTAGACGACGTGGATACAATCGCCGTGTGAGACTACATCAACGCGCTTGGTCTCCTGGTCACTTGCAAGTTCATCAACTTTACGGCGTCGCAGCAATCAGTGGATATGTGAAATCAGTAGCAGTTCTCTACAGAAGTATAGATAGTTGGTGAACTGCTTCTTACATGTGATGGTGACTTGGTAGGTTTCGCACGCAGGAGCGGCTGAACCTCTGCCTAGGCGATTCTGACCACAGGTGCCCAGGCCTGGCGTCTGTCCGAAGAGACAGCAGGAGGCTTTGACTTCTGTCTTTCGTCTCTGTCAAATGTGCTGCTTTCGTATGAGGAGTCGTGGCTGAACTGGAAATTCAACAGCAGCATTGCTGCCGTGAAGCACGTTGCTATCAAGCACGTTGATGCTGCTTTTGAAACTGCTGTTGTGAAATGTTCGTTGTAGCTGATACCAAAACGGTAAAGATTCGAGCGTCTTTCACCGTCTTTTCCGAGAGTCGCAATTACGACGTAGGGAAGAGGGGGCGGCGTGGTTGAAGACAAAGGCGGATTGGCATCGCACTACTCGGGTCTATTGTAAATGAAAGATTTCTGTCATAACGCGTATCCTCAACTCACATGTCTCTGGTTTCAGCGACACTTGCACATCTATTATCTTGCTCAAGGCGACCGAAACGACTTTTAGTAGCGGGTAGGATATCCCCGCAACCACCTTGTCCTTGCGTGGCGGAGATCATTGATGGGGCCGTTCACGAACTGTCCACTATGAAGGAACTTAGTAGGTATTTGTCACAAAAAGCGGGCCCACTCAATGTGGGCAGTATTAACCACATCCATATCTCGTGACACACCCCCTAGACGCCTAGAGCTATCATCCGTGCAATGGGCGTCTATACTGCGCCTTAGCCCCGAAGGTAGTAGACTAGTCAGAAATGGGCGTTTGTACTGTGCCTCAGCCCCGAAGGTAGTAGACTAGTTAGAAAAACCCTACCTATACGGAGACTCGAACGGTCGCCTCTCGCTTTTTGGGTATACGACCTGTGTCACGAAAGGGAACTCGAGGCAGGTCGGAACGCTACTATATTAACCTAATTAACTAAAGACTTAACATAAAGAGGGAAAAAACAGAATAGTAAGTAGAAGCTAGTAGGCTAGCCCTTTGGGCCTAGCGGTCTAGCTCGTTACGTAACTACTAAGAGCTTAGCCTCGTAGCTTAAAGCTAAGCTATAGGGCCTATAAGGCCTTAGTACTTATTATTATAATATTACCCCCCCCTTTATATTAAAGGGCGCTATTTATAGTATTAAAAAATAAACCTCTAAATTACCCCTTATTTTAATAAATTTATAGCTATAATTACTATTATTATATTATTATTATCCCTTAGTAATAGTAAATTACTAATTATAGTAGCTTCTATTTATATATCTAAGTTCTATAGCGGGCCCTTAGTAATTAAGTATTAATAATAAAATACTTAGAGCGCTACTAGCGTATATTTAAAACTCTTTATATTATACTAAATTAGATCCGTATTATACCCCTTTTAATCTACTTAGTATTATAATTTTCCCTTATATAAACGTAATTTAATAACCTCTAAGACCTCGTACTCTAGTTTATTATTATTATTAATAATTAATAATAATAGGTCTTAGTTCTACCTAGGTAATAAGTCGTTAGCAGCCTTTTTTAGCTTATTTAAGTAAAAAACTAAGTATACCTAGCTACTTACTAATAGTTTTATAATTTATATACCCCCTTATTTAGTATTAATAATAAGTTATAACCCGGCTTATAGCTATTATAGCTTATTTATATTAGCGGATTTTTAATACGAAGTATTAATAAAGACCCGGTCTCTTAGCTTTAAGTCGTCCGGGTATTAGTAATAGTTAGTATACTTCTTATATTATACTTAAATAACTTTTATATTACCCCTAGTAGTCTCTTAGGCCTCGTATATTCCCTAGGCTATACGCTATACGTTAGTATAATTTAGCTTCTCTTTTATAAAGCTAAATTAATAAGTTCGTTTAGACTAGTTAAAAAAGAGCCGTAGTTAATAACCGAATTCTATTTTATATAATAATAGCCCTATAATCTTACTAAGTTAAGTAATATAAGTAAAGTTAATTATAGGTAGTATATTATTTTAGTTATTTTAGTATTAGTTAACTAGTAGTCTTAATTACTATAGGATATACTAGTTTAGTACTTCTATTTAGTTATTTATTTAAGGGTAATTAGCTATTAATAATTATAGTTTAACCTCGTAAATCTTATAAAGCTCCCCTTAGAAGTTAAAAATAAATTAAGGGCCTCGGTCCGATATAATAATCTTTAATAAGCTAAAGATAAGTAGTACCCGTTTATAGAATATTTAATTTATATTTTTTATTATAATAGTTTTATAATAAAGAATAAATATTACTTTTTTATTTAAATAGTCTATTACTATTTAAATATTATTAAATCTTTTTTAATTAGTAAGGATAGTTATAAAGTTAATAAAAATATATTATTACGAGTAGTCGGGTACTAAAAGTAGCCTTAGCTCCCCCAGGGGCTTATTATACGGCTTTTATAATTAGTAATAAGTATAATAGTTCTATACGTATTAATAAGTATTTACTATTAGGCCCGGCTAGTAGTATTATTATTTAATTATTTTTATAACCTTATTATACCCTAAGTAAGTAAGGAGCTTTTATTTATAAACCTTACGGATAATTATAATACCAAGGTTCTCCTCTTTAGGTATTACGAGCTTCTTATTTATTATTAATAATTTATTATTTTAAATAAATTAGCGCTCGTACCCTTTAGTTATTAATACTCGTATTAATATAAGGGATATTATAATAAAGTCTTTATTAAGTTTTAAAATTTTCTTTATTAATAAGTACCCTTAGAGCTCGTTTTTTAATAAGAGCGAGCTAATTATAAGCTATAGTTAACTAATTACGGTACTTAATAACGTCTATAGCTCTATTATAATATTAGGGAATAATAGTCTTAGTAATAAAAGGACTTAGGTCCTATTAGCCTCTTTTAGTACTTATTAAGTATAAATATCCTCTATTTTTTATAATAGGGCGTTAATTAGTACGTTCTCCTTCCCTAAGTAGTAATAGATCTAAAAGTTAAAGTTTGCTAATATACTAGCTTAATAAGCTTATTATAGGTTAAATAAGTACTTAGTTATAAAGAATAATAGTAGTTAATAATTTATAATAACGTTAAACTTATATTTATAGCTTATAAGCTCTGCGCGCTATTCCTTTAAGTATAGTACTATTATTAATATTCTTTTATTATAAATAGCGTAATTAAGCTCTATACTACTTATTATTTTTAAATAAAAAGCTACTAAGTATTATAACCCGTTATCCTCTTATTATTATAATAACGCTTTAATATATACTAAGTTAGAGGTATTAGTTTTTAATTACGTTAGTAGCTCTAACTTAAAGTAATAGAGGATAAGTACTAATATTAATACTAGTTTTATAATTTTAAAAGCTATTTTATAGTTAGTATTAAAATTAAAAAGAACTCCCTTACTTATTAGCTTCGTAAGGGGCCTAGCTAAGTAGCTATAATCTTTTATAAATTTCTTATAAAAGTTATAGAACTTAAAGAAAAACTAAATACCCTTAAGTAATATAAATAGTTTTTAGTCCCTAATTATAAAAACTTTCTCCTTATCTAGCTATATACCTTTTATTAAAACTATAAAGCCTAGGTACTTTATAAAAATAATACTAAATTCGTATTTTTTAATATCTACTTATAAGCCTACTCTTTATAAGTAGTTTAATATTTTAGTAACGTACTCTTAGTACTAAAAGGGGTTATTAAAGAAGATTAGGATATTATTTATATATACTATATAAAAGTTATTTAAATACTTTATTAATATCTCGTTTATATATTACTAATATATAGTAAGCCCGTTATAAAGCCTAAAGGGTACTATTTTATACTTATATACCCCGTAGCAGGTTCTAAACGTCGTTAAATCCTTAGAAACTAAGTCGAGGCGGATACGGTAAAAGGCCTATTTAATATTTAGTTTAATAAATACTTTTACCTTACTTAGCTATACGAGGGTCTTATTAATAAGTAATAATAAGTAGTAGTTTTTTTATATAACTTTATTAAGCTTATAGAAGTTAATATAAAAGTGTAGACTATTATTATACTTTTTTATAAATAGTATTAATAATACGAAAGGAGTATTACCTAGTTTAATAAATCCTTTTTATAAGTACTTCAATAAATAGGCCCTTATAGCCTTTAGCTTAAGTACTAACTACTTATATAAAGGGTAATAAGTTAGCTTCTCCTTATTATTATTTAGGAGCTCGATTTTATAGTTATATAGCTTATAAAGTACTAATATATTACTAACTATTTTACTAAAGACGTTAGTCTAGGGCTATAAATACTCCGGTAGGTTTATTATTATAAAGTTATAAATAACTTAATCGTCGTTAAATAAGGGGTCTACCTCCTCCTTTTTATTTTTTATAATATAATTAAGTTTATAAAGTAATATAAAGCCTACTTTAACGTCGTTCTACTTTAGGTTCTTTTTAAAAGCGGGAGTACTAATAAAAGTAATATTTATTTATATTATTATTAAGTATAGTTTTTATTACCTAGCCCTTTTTATAAGGGCAATATTAGTGCTATTAAGGGCGCGCTCTATTTTTTTTATATTCTTAGCCTCGTTTAATTACTATATTTAGCGAGCTATTATTTTTAGTAAGCATAGTAATATCCTAATTAGTATACCCTTTACTTACTATTACTAAAGCTTTTAGTTATAGCGGGTTATATCTATTTTAAATAGGTCTTATTAATAGTTAGCGTCGATTTAGTATTATACGTTAATAATTTCTAGGGTATATAGGTCCTCGATATCCTTAATAATAATAGAGGGCGTCTTTTATAATAGTAAGTCCTTAAGTTATATTAGCTATTAATAATAAATATTAAGGTTTACTTTATAATACTTAAACTACTTTTATCCTAAAATTAAGTTATAGCGGCCCGTATTAAGCTAAAAGAGAAGTACTTTTAGAAAGACTTATTAATTAATATATAAGTTAATAATTTATATTACGCTAGTATTATTTAATTACTCTCCATTAAACTTAGTAATAGGGATTAAGTATTATAATTTATAAAATAAGGCTATACAGAACTACTATAATAAAGGGGTTACGTAGTTATTTATAAATTTATACTTATTAGCTCCCGTATTAAGTAAGGCTCTTAAGTAAATTTTATATTTATTAAATACTAATATAAGCTTTATTTTAAAAAGCTAGCCCTTTATAAGATCTTATAAGTTTACTAAATTAATTACTAATTTTCTATTTTTTTTATATATATCCCTTAACTAGGAGTTTACTTTTACTAAGGGTTTTAGTTTTTTAAACCCGACTCTATTTTAATAAGGCCTATAATAGTATTAATAATAATTATAGTAATTTTTAACTTCTTAGGGTAGTCCTTAGAAATATATTTAGTATTATTATAAACGAAATAAGCGCTACTATTTTTAAGCTTTTAATATAGGGCTTTGGGGATCGTCTTATAGGTAGAAGTACGACCTCGGTCCTATTTAGTACTTTTAGTACTTTTATTATTTTTATTATTTTTATTATTTTTATTATTTTTATTATTTTTATTATTTTTATTATTTTTATTATTTTTATTATTTTTATTATTTTTATTATTTTTATTATTTTTATTATTTTTATTATTTTTATTATTTTTATTATTTTTATTACTTTTACCCGAGGTCTAGCGGGCCTAGTTAAAAGCTTTAACTAGGCGGTCTTTTATAAAAGGGGGCTATATTACGTTAATTAGCTAAGCGACGTACTTAGTATATTTTTAAAAAATAGCCGTATTATTTAAGTATTTTAATATAGCCTAGTTACGAAGATATATAAGTAGCTTATTATAGAAACGGCGCTTTTATTAAGACTTTAGAAGCTTATTAATATATATAAGCTTAGCGAATATAAAGCGCTTTTAATAAATGTCTTTAAGTATAATTATAAATATGTTTAGTTTATAACTAGCGTTATTTATAGTAGTTAGGCTAATATAAGCTAACTTAAGCTCGTAAAGTAGCTACTTAGCTATAGTAATCTTATTAGAAGTTAATATTAAGTATATAAACTCCATAATACTACCTCTAATCTTATTAATAATATACTCTAAGTAGTACTTATTTATATTATAATTAGTATTTTCTAAGTGCTTTATAATACGCTAGAGTTAATAATTAAACTTAAGGTTAGTATTATTATTTATAAAGATAAGTACGTTAGGTATTTTTTAAAATCCGTAAGTAATAAAATAGGACGAGGCTAGAGTAGTTTCGTAACTACCCTACGTCTCTAAATATATTAATTATTATTTTAGTACGCTAAAAGTAGCGGTATTTTAAATAGAGCTAGCCTAAGAGCCGTTTTCTAACTACTTTAGTTTTTTAGTTATAGCCGTATTATTAGTATAGGCTTAGGTAAGGGCTTCTTTTATAATATAGAGCTTTATAATAATAATATATATAAAGTTAAGGTTCTTATAGGTTATTATATATAGGCGCTTAGTATTATTACTTAGTTAGTTAATAATAAAAGCTAGGACTTACTCTAATTAGTACTAAGTAATACGTATTTTTAGTTACTATTCGATCTACTTAAGTAAGGTCTTTTTATTATTTTTAAAGTATAGCTTTTAAATAAGGTTAAGGTTAATATATTACTTAACATTCTTTTTAAAAAGGATATTATTATAAATATAAATAAGTAAAGTAAGCTAATTAGCTATATTATTAAAGTATATTAAGTAATCGGCCTAAGTAGTAGAGGGTAAAAAGCGCTTTACTAACTAGTTAAATAGCGCGACCTTAAGGTTAATAACTAAGAGCTTAGTACTTTTATTAGGGCTTATAACGCTCTATTAGGACTTATAAAAGCGGCGACTTTATTAAAAACTATCAATATAAAGGGAGACCTAGCCTTTTTAAC
The DNA here is from genome assembly GCF_023278565.1 of Colletotrichum lupini. Classification (NCBI taxonomy): domain Eukaryota; kingdom Fungi; phylum Ascomycota; class Sordariomycetes; order Glomerellales; family Glomerellaceae; genus Colletotrichum; species Colletotrichum lupini. Next base: position 221,638 of record NC_064674.1, on the reverse strand, counting down.
TATATTCTCTAATTATTATGTTTAATAAAAGGGGTATATACTTAGGGGGTATTAATTACGCTACTTATATATAATTAATTTAGTTAGCTATTACTTAGCTCTCTTATACGCTTTTTTAATAAGGGTAGCTAGTTAAAATAGTAAGTAGTTAATTAATTAAGATATTATTATTCTGTTTTTAGAGAATAGTTAATTAAGTAACGTTAAGTAGTATTACGAAAGGGAACTCGAGGTAGGTTAGAACGCTACTATATTAACCTAATTAACTAAAGACTTAACGTAAAGAGGGAAAAAATAGAATAGTAAATAGAAGCTAGTAGGCTAGCCCTTTGGGCCTAGCGGTCTAGCTCGTTACGTGACTACTAGGAGCTCAGCCTCGCAGCCTAAGGCTGAGCTACAGGGCCCACAGGGCCCTGGTGCCCACTGCCGTGACACCTGTAGATAATGCGGTACTTAACCATTGTGGTAATAGCGGATAGGAGCTGGGCTCATAACTGTCACAAAAAGCGGGCCCACTCAATGTGGGCAGCATTAACCACATCCATATCTCGTGACAGTATTCAGTATAAAAACAGAGACACCCAAAATCAAGGGGTGGTATTCCGAAACCGAGAATCGAACTCGGGGCTATCCCTAACCTCTCGAGAAAATGAGAGGGCATCATGTTGGCCACTATACTATATCGGATTTAACGGCTAGCTAGACATCTGATTGCAGGGCCTTAGACTTGGTGGGCCAAGACTAGGAGTGGGTATTGGTGTGGATGTAAATGTGGGCGTGAATATTGAGGACCCATAGATGAACATGAGTCCCTCACCACTCATGCTGTGTTCATTGCTCTGTACGTGGTTTATACTAGCTGATGCAGTCGGTGATATTTGATAGACGAATGAGTCCTCGGGATATCCATGCGTAATTTCTAGGAATATGAGTGAGTACTAGTCTCGGGACTTTCGTTCCTGTTTTGATGTGTGAATTTCTGATGCCCTTGGATGATGTGAGTTTTTCTGAGCTTGCTGCCCGCTATGTCATCGCTGAATTCATTAGATTCGGGCATTGCACAATTTTTAATGGAGTTTTCTCGCAAAACTGAATGTTGGTACTTGGCTAACATCTCTTCGTGCCTAAATAAAGTCTTCCACTTTCTTGCTCTTAATAAGGTTCCTATGCTGAAGAAGAAGTTTCGCAGCTCCTCCTCGCCATTCCAGGTCCATAAGTCGGGGATGATGACGGTCTTATGTTCTAGATCCATTGAGATTGCTATCATTGAAAATGTAAACACTTTGATATAGACACGAAAGAGAAAAAAAAACGTTGTTCAGCTTACATCGTGGCCGAAAAGGTCGCTTGCGTCCCATCCTCGAAGATACAAACAAGGCGTTCAAAGGCCGGAGGGTTTCGTCTGCCCCATCACAGTTTTCACTGTCGTCGCCTTGCTCGATACAGTGGCACAAGCCGTGATGCCCGAGCCGGATCTGGCTTGGGTACTTTCTGAGGTTCGAGATGCAGACTTAGATGCCACCGTAGCGTCCAACATTCAGGCAGGGTCACCGCCGCTCCGCGTTCCAGGACACGATCTAGACCCAAGTGGTCTTAACAACGTGTGCGATAACGGTAATGTATCACCCTTTCGACAACAACATACGGATCGCAAGTAAGAGTGCATGCACAGCGCAGTGCCGGGAGTGGTGAGCAGGTTTGCGCCTTCAGCTATCTAACTGTTCACCATCAAGAGTTAGAGGATATTCGTGTGCTGCTTCTCCGCAATGTACTGACCCATGCATCCGTTCTGGAGCGGCATATGCAGGCGTCGCTGTCGACATTGCGATGGGCGCGGTAGTACCTAGGGTGACCTCGCTAACGGAGGCGGAGTGATGAAAACATTGGAGCGATTGGCGTTAGATGCCAGAGGTACCTTGCACGGGGGTCTCGACAGCGGATTGAGCACTTTTGTATGGTAGCTGAGGCTGTCGGAGCTAGAGTAGAGGCTTAGTTACCTTAGTTCACAGAAGGGGTTTACCTGTTGCATGCCCCCTTATGCCGTCGTACAGTTCTCAACCTTCGCATTAAAAGTCTATTCCGACTACGAGCTAAGGGCAGCAAAGGGGCCAGTCCGATGCTCAACCGGACCTCACTTGTTCCTCCACTAGATGGTTGGAATCTCCCATACATATCGTCACACAAATTCAATCAACATACAGCAACTGACCCTTCGTCACCAACAGGCCCTCAACATCAACCCCGGCAATGAAGCGCCAAAGCACTTGATTTAAGCATCTACGTGCTCCAATAACAGTAACTAAGTGCTTGAATAACAGCAGTTACGTGCCTTGCAGCAGAATTAATGTGCTTTGGGAGAAAAGTTCATGTGCTTCACTGCAGCTGTTGGATACTTCATTTACCTGCGACACAAATGCATCTAACATCAGCACCTGTTGCTATCCAATATCTAGTTTCTTCACCCTCAAGAGAATCTGGGAAATGACTGCAGCCGTCTTTCGGACAGGCAGAAGCACCGCGCCTCGCGTTTACTCATTAAACTACAAGTACAATACGTCGCACAACCGTTTTGTCAATCAAGGGCCGTCGGCGCAAGCTTACCTATTGTACCAGACAACGTAATTATTGTCTATAATATGCACCTACATGAAGAAGGGGTACGTTGCCATTGCCGAGGCGTGAAACGTAAGGAAGCTATTGCTCGACTCGTCCATCTGATGAGTCTTCTGTCTGTTTCACTTCTTGGTTAAACATGGTCGTTCTCATGTTCATCATCGCCTTTGGTGTCGCTTTTGTCCTCGATATCTTCAAATGGAATACAACATACCCACATCAAGGAAGCCTAGCAAATCTTGCTTTCGGTGAAACCATCAATTTATTCACAACTAAAGACACCAGACGCCCGTCATTCAATCTGTCCTGGGGAGGGGGCGTCCTGGTCAAGTTGTACAAGACGTGGAGGTTACAGGTTGGTGCTCTGCATAACGCCAGGTGGCCACATGCCAATAATAGTATTCAGTCCTTCTCCGTGCCATGAAGCAAAAGCCAGCTCTCGACACCAAGTGCCACGACAATCTTCTGGTTCAGCTAGGCAAACTTGCCAAATATGCTCGACGGACACCTGCTCTCCAAGGTCCTTCAAGCACTCGATCCCTCGTCGGCTGTCTACTGTGTCTGTGGAAGTCAATAGAGCACAGGGGATAGCAGGAGTAATTGAGTACTTGGAGCCTATGAAGTTGGCAGCGGTTTCTTACAAGCCAAGCTGCAGTGTTGGGCAGTCAGAAACAGTCCAGAGTGGTTATTTGTACTCCAAAATGTCTTGGCAAGTGATTGTTGCCTTGACCTGGTGGAACTGGAAGCACCTTTGAAGTATTCCCGCCTGCGTCGGAATGAGGGTGACAATGCCGAAGGCCGGTCAGGCTGGAATTGGTATTTAATCATGTCTAAAACGTTGACGCAACCTTATCTGCTGGCCTGTATACCCGTGAAGTCAACTCTTTGCTCCGGGAATCCACTCGAGGAACTCGGCTATAGTGATGCTGTTGTGGGTCAAATTTCCTGGACACATGATCGTGGTCTTGATGAAGTGAGACTTGTCGAAGTTCGTGACTATGCCAGAATGAGTGGGAGCCGGCATTACGAGACTGCTGCTAAAAGCTCAGGTCGTTGTTGTCGCGGCCTTGGTGATGGTCTTGGTTGGTGATGCCGATGACACCAACACAGGCATTCATCACGAGCCATAAGCTCTCGCAGCCTAGGCCGATGGTTTGTTCTGCTTGAGAAACTCGTTACTTGTGATCTGGTTGTTGTCAGTGATTCCCTTGTAGGTAGTCATTTTGCGAACGAGGTGGGACTTATCATGAGTCTTGACCATGTTGGTCCGGGTTGAGGGAGGCGTCGTGGTTCCGTTGACGGCTGTAGTGACAGCCGCAGTCACCTATCAGCTTCTCATCTTAATCGGCTTGGTATTGCTGTATCTCAGTACTCTTGCATAGACAATAGCTTCTAGCTATAGACCCTCGCAAATGAAGCCAAATGGCGGGTTCCACTCCAAGAGATCAGTCAGGGAGATCGCACTGCAGCCACCCATGCCATGGCAAGTGGTTGCCGATATGAAGTCATTTTGCAAACATGCTCCATATTAGATTTGATAGACATAGGCGCCGTCAAACCGCTCGCCGAAGCAGTGTCCGGGTTTGCCGTGGTGGTAACAGAGCCAGGAGAAGAGTTCTTCATCGCAACAACATACTTTACCTCGACGAAGACGCTGATCGGCGCGCCGGTGCTGTCGACGCCCAAGGACGATGAAAGCGTGAAATAGGTCTTCCTGCAGCATCCAGAATGAAGTCTTCGACCTAGAGCCGGGCGCTTTCGGCCAGTGTCGGCGCGGCATCCGGTTCCTAGGCGGTCAGCGCTGCCGATAGCGCCGCTAGGGCCCGGCATGTCGTCGTCGCGATTAATGCCTACACAAAAGGGATCGCTCCGGGGGTCCTCAATACCTCAATACCGCTTCATATCAAATCGTCAGTCAGCCTCTCGACGACAACGTTCGGCGCGCCATTCTGCCCAGAACACGTACCATATATGTCCCAGGATCCGGCTCCACGTGGACGGGCGTCTCCATGTCAGCATCGACGGGCCAGCCTTTCTTTACGACGAGCGATGAACCCTCGGCCTGAGTTCCAAGTCGAAGCCGGCCCGCTGCCACCAATCGTCGACATCACGGCAATAACATTGGGGTCCTTACGACCCACCTCGGCCAGAGCGCGATCGGGAGGGCCAAGATGGTATTAAAAGAGGCGTCGTCCGGTCCGATAGCTATCGAGGTAATAAGGCAGTTATCCTCCGTCGAAAGGAAGCCCCTCGGTATATCGTAGTAGAGAAGACTGGTAATTACGAAGGTCGCGATCGTTAGCGCTAGTATGATGCCCGGCATCGCAACCGTCTTGCGGACGGTCCAGCCGTACCGGTGGGTCAGGGTCAGCGTTGTCGGGCCGGCGGGCATGAGCCACCATCTCGCGCTCCTGTCGGCTGTCTTCGATAGCCTCGATCTCTGTGCCCTGTTGTGCCCCTGAATCGACGCCATCCCGTGTTTATCCCATCGACTGTGAGTTCATGTCAGTAGATTAGTACGTACCTTCTATGAGGGAGCAGAGAATCACGTATTATTCAATAACTATCCGTTTAGCACTCGTCTTATTTCCAACCCATGCACCCGACTAAAAAGTGCCCACGTTGGAGAAAACTGGAGGTGTCTGTACTGACGTCAAGTCGCAATCGATGGGATAGCACATTCTCACTGGACGACCCTGCGGTCTTGGTCGTCCGCAGACGGCTTTGCAAAGACGCCACGAACGCTCGTAGCCGAGAAGCGGAACTGCGGGCCGGAGTTGAGTTGACGCAATATAGCTGCCCTGGCCGATCTATTCTAGATCTCCTTGTTTAGGGGGCTGGAGATCGCCGGCGTCGATGCCAAGACAGCCGATGGCCATGTCCGCCTGTCGTCTCTTGAGGCAAAAGACCTCGTATATCGACATCCAGATCGGGCCGATCCTAACGATGAAGCCAGACACGGCCGGATAAACGGCGGGGGCCGGATAGCCGACCGCGGCTGTCAGGCGTAAAGTCGGGGTCATTGGCGGTATGAGGGTCGAGGGGTTCGCAATTGAGGGTGCGACACTGGGAAGGAGGTCGAAGACCTGTTTGGCCCGCGGTCACTACTAGTCTTCGTTCCGCCTGAGAACCAGATGAATCTCGCAACACTGCCGTACCTCGCGTGACGCGGCTTCACGGGTCTGTCGACGTTTGGGAGTTGCTGAGGTTGAATACCCGTGCTGCTGGCCGGCACGATGATGCGGCGCGGCTCATGTTTACCTTTGACACAGTCTATGAACTCTACCACCGCAATGTTGTCGGCCATTCCGAGCGTAGTCTTGAGCGAGTCGGCGAGGCCGGCCACCATGCCGGGGCCGACCACCACGTCAATGTCATGCTTGTACTTCTTGTCGAGTCTCGCCACCTCGTCAACGGGATGGCAGGCGCATGTAGTCATAAATCCCGGTGGAGATGCCGATGGTCGAGCGCAGGCTCTTAGAGATGGTCGATCTTCTACTCGATAGAAATGGCCGGCAACAGCCCGTCAATCTGCTCGTCTGGGCGCGAATGGTAGCGGAGACGAGCGAGGAGTTGCCGCTCTCTAAATGGGTGACGGAAAATGCCTGCCTGTCACGCCGGATCGTCGGGTCGACGTTCTCCAAAATGTGTTCGCGCGCGTCGCCGAAGTGGCGCGGGCGCAAGAAGGCTGCCCTGGATACCATCACCCACCTCCAAAGGAGACTTTCACGAAGGCATAGCATGTATTCAGCCCACTGCTCCAGGGCTATCTAGACTTCGCGGAATCAACCATCAATTGCCACATTTTGCCGGAGCTGAAAGCCTACGGGCCACCGTGGACGCAGGCGCAGGCGTCATGGTGAGTGATGTTGATATTCTGGTGGTATACAAGTCAGCAAGGCAATCCATTCCGGCCGGCATGAAGTCCAGCAGTCGTATTCGACTGCGAATGTGGTATGGAAGGAAGTTGGTGGGCAGGGACCAGAATTCCTCTGTTGGGTGGAAGTAGGTGGAAGGGCCCGTTGGCATGGGGCGGGCAAAGACGTTGACGTTGCTGTCAAAGAGACTATTGTAGAAGATGTCGACTTCCTCGCCGAACGCGACCAAATTGCTGCGTTTGGAGGTGGAAGAAGGAGGAAGTGATATATAAGTGGAAGGGCCGTTTGCAGCCGCCCGACCACCTTCCGCATCCCCTTTCCTGCCGTCAATATTCCAATCAGCGCCTTCTCGCCGGTAGAGATGCGTACGTGGGTCATCGTCATCAGGAGCGTCGTCCCGTAGGCAGTCGGCAGGCAGGCCGCGTGGGCGAACAACACGGCATTCGGTATCGGCTGGCAGAGCGCAATACTCGAACGCAGCGGTGTCTCGCAGCGTCATACCCATCATGTCGGCGCCAGGGCAGTAGTGGTCCGGTCGCGATCCGCTGGTCGACGGGCCACTCTAACACATTGGCGCGGCTTGGGAAGGATAGGCTGTCGGGGCTGAACAAATAGAAAGATGCGAACAGATGTCATCACCTCATGGGTACAGCATCTTCAATGGCTTTGATGCCCCGTTCATCATTAGAGAGCAAATTTTCGTTTTCATCACAGTGTCTGATGTTACGATAAGAGTAAGTGATAGCCATGGAGCTTTTGCAACGAAACTCACAGCTTCTTCTGTTGTTCCCGTGCGCCTTTGCCACCCTGCCAGGATGCAGCTATCGAAACCATCCTGTGAGTGTTTGATAATTAAGACCGCTGTGGATGAGGGCAATTCGACCTAGCTCTCTGTGCCGTTAAGGTCAAGGACACCGGTTGACCTGGCACGCCTTTCGAAAGATGAGCAATGAGGCCAGCGGCGCCTGGCAGTGTTATGATATAGATCAAGCATTTCATCATTGTGAGCCTCTTGTACCACGAATTCCAGTACAATTACTTTGCTCAATTCTCGGTGAGCGAATCGCAGGGCCGGATGTAACCAAAAGAACTGAGTCGCTGCGATAGACTAATACATGCTCTCCATAACATCATGAGAAATATGACGATGACACTAAGCTCTGATACGTGACAAGGAGATCTGCCAAAGAACTTGTTGGGATATTGACGGGTGCGAACGGCCCTTCCACCCACTGCCACCCAACTGAGGATTCGAAGGCTCTACTCACCAACTTTCCTCATTCCATATACATACGCAGTTCAATACAACTAGATATTCAGCTTCATACCGGTCGAGAGCCTGCAATTCTGACGTGTATACTAACAAAACTGATAACGAGCCTCGAGAAAGAACATGAACGCATCCCCAAGGCTCCAAAGTATTACGGTTAAAGACCTTCTGTGTTGGTATCCCTATTACAGGGTAATTGGTTCGAACCGTGGGTTGACGAAGAGATCAATTGAACTATATGAATTTCTGCGTAGGTGTAAAAAGGAGGTTCTAACTGTAGGTTGGGCAGGCCGCGATAATCGTAAGTAGGGGCCGTAATTGGCCCCTGCGCGGCCGCCGTATGCCGAGGTCGAATTGGACTTCTAATCCGACATCCTGCGAGTACTTGGTTCAAATAAGTAGATCGCGCGTCTCACTGCCCCCCAAGCAATCTAGCCCAATCTGGCTGCTTCATTCGCCATGGGGAGTGTGCGCACCGAACCATTCTAGTTACATTAAGAGAAGGAAGCCCCCGAGTAAACCAGATGAAAGTGATTGTTCAAACATCAATCAATATTCAAATGACGCCAAACCAAAACCTGATCTTCTGAAAGCCCTAAAAGTGTCGCCAGGTGTCTTCAAGTCTGAAATTAAAGGAAGCTCGCCAACCGTCATATGAAATCAAACATCAGAATAAACGTTCTACTTCAGACTGGATCTCGTTGTCTCGTTCTCTGTGAAGACCTCGAATTTTGTTCAAAGTGACCACAGATTGCATTATATTCGCAGCTTTCTCCGAAGGCCTCAACGATCTCGCCGACTGTGATAATCGCCGGTGTGTGGGCGGAAGACTATGGGAGAGGTGTAGGCGTGCCGCCTACCCCTTCATCTGTGTAGCTATCCCAGCTCTCCAAAAAGTCTTTTTTGTTGTTTGTTACGAAAAGAAAACCCTCATGTTGATTTGACAGACTCTCGCATATCTGATAGTGTGGGGATCGTATCTTGCGTTTTGCACACATCTCAGTGAATTCTTCAGCAGTGAGTTGCGCCATGCCATTCTTGCCTCTGCTTCCGGGTAGTCGTCAATCACATTCAATTTACGTCTGCCTCCAAGACGTAAGCGTTCTGCTATACCCATTATAAAAGCTCGACGTGTTTCAGAAGGTGGAGAAACATTGGGGCCTTTGCCTTATCCAGAATGGGAGCTCGCTGTGTGCATTCGACGGAAGCCGAATCTGCGTTCTATTTCTCAACCCAGCTCCGATATGTTGCGGTTCTTTCTGTCATGTCTTTGAATCATGCTCCGGCCTCTCTTGAAGCAAGTCTAAGTATTACAGTGTCCCTGAGTTTCAAAGACATCGGTTAAGATGTACTCCGAGCCGATCGGCCTCACCTTGCCTGTGAATGCCGTGTACGATCTGTGCAAAGTTGCACAATAGAAGCCTTATTAGGGTGGTGACGTCCGTCAGCGCCTAAAAGTCGGGCATACAAAATGGCGCCCGGGATGCCCATTCTCTCTAGGTATGGTATCGTAGCAAGCCCTGAGACACTTCTCCACTCTAGTCAAGGCTCCGAGTCTTATCTAGGACTGTCTGTTGTTATCGAATATGGGTTCAGTGCCCAGGGATCGCCAGAATCCATTCTCAATGCGGCGCTTGTCAATGTTCATTACCTCCGTGATCTGATGATAATTGTCTTCATCAACGACAAGCCCACCGTCAACGCTTCAGCTTGCAGTGTAGGGTTTCTCCTCAGAATGATGTGGCAGCCTTGGCTGGTGGCTGGTTTCTGGCATCGGAATCTAGGCAATATGGATGACCCATTTCCAAGATGTGGCCAATGCCATAGTTAAAAAATGGTAAACCTTTGGGGCGTGTTCAATCCTCTCATTTGATGGGGTGCACAAGGTGGATGGAATCGGGATCTTATATGGGGCTGCCCGCTCCGAGCCTCTCGCCTTGTTCTGCAATGTGGCAAAGTGATCGCTCCTTCTGTAGCTGTTGCACCTGGTCGATCTAACGACTTTCGTGTTTCTACTCGTTCGTGTAGTTTTGTTGATGCGGCTATGGTATTTCTCGCCGTCGCTGTTTCAGTGACGGCTGCTGTCGCTTACTTTGACATTTGCTTTTGTTTCCTTGGAGACTCTGTTGTATGCTGGCCAATGACCTCGGGCTTAACGAAGGCGCTTGTTGAGTCAGTCAGTGACCTCGATCAGCATGAAATGAAAAGAATAGTCAACCCCTGTGGTTATTTTCTGACTCTTTGAAGTGACGTCATCTACTTTATATGTCATACGGCCAAAGATTTCTTATTTCAAAGTAAGGCGTCTGAACAAATCCTGCCTCACAGAGCTGCAAACCAGCACCAAGCGATCTTCTTGAGGTCGCCAACGACTGTCTCTCTCACAGACACCCCAGCGTGGTTTGTGTAAACCGAACGTCTCAGCAGTACTCATACACAAGAACTTGTCGTTGACCTGCAATCACCGTCTCCCATTTTACTCTTGTGTCTTCTGAGTAGAGATGAGAGGCAAGGAATCACAGGACGCGAGACTCATCTTCTTCCAAGCAAATTATCTAGATCAGTTGAAGACCCTCGGCCAACTTAGCGTTATTCAAAAGGTGGATTCGGCCGTGCAGAAGCTTGAGGCGTCAGCAGTGGATTTCAATTCATTCATCCCTAGACCAGTGGAAATCTCAAGTTGTAGTAGAAAGCTAAGAAACCACAAAAACTGATAGACTTCCTTCGAGACACCTGCCAACATAGACTGGTGATGAGATTCCATCCAAACGGAGGCAGGTATACGTTTCTTGATCACAGCCAGCCCCTTCTCAGTTACCAATTACGACCTACAAAATCAGTTCTGTGAGATCCCCAAGCAGGAGGCCATGTACTAAGAGCAAAAGCCAGCGTTATTTCTTCCTCTAAGCGTAAGAAGCTGGTCCTAGGCCTTGTCAATGTAGGGGTGTCGTCATCTGACAATAGTCAGGCCGAGAAGGGAAATGAGGACCAGGAGGATGCCCTTACGGCTATGGTCCTACATGCCCCGACTTGGTAGTGAGTTGTAACAAAATAGCGGCTCCGGGGCTCCGACAAAACCAAGACCTCGATCGGCCTTCGAGGCTCTGACACTATCGGCCTGTTGGTATACGCATCAGCAGGGCACTTTTGCGGCCAGTGGGAAGTCTAATAATCGTATATTGACTGTGTGATGGGAATTCGGAAGGAGAAGCTTGCTGAGCAGAGTCCACGATTCCTTCGTTGGGTGTATGTAGGTGAAAGAGAACTCGGTAGGAACTTGACGTGGGGCCATCCCGCCATCCATATCCTCCTTTTCTCCTCAGAATCATTCCAACACAACCTCTGTCACTGCCTCGAGTCGATTGAAAGGGGTATATACTAAGAGTTTCACGATGAACATCTCTGATCGCGTACCCATCATTAGTGCCGGTGATCTCCTTCACGTGAATCTCAGCTTTAGAACAGATGTCGAGATACTAGCGAGCACCCGCCACTCGTTTCGCAGTCTGGCGGATGGTTTTACGTCATGCTCAAACCCCATCTTCGTCACCAACTGAACCATGGGTTTGACCACTGGTTATCGCGTACAGTCTAACATCCACACGTTCGAGTCCAACTGCCCGTCATGAAGTTGAATTGCCTCATCAGCAGTTTCATACAACCAAAGATCGTAAACCATCTAGGATGAGCACTGCATGAACTGAGCAAAGACCCTGGATTGAAGTCAGCCTTTGATTCGCTGGATTGACCAGCATAGCTAGCATTGGACCTAGTTTACGCATCTTTGGTTATCGGCCGTTGGAGATTATCGTCAATAAGAGCGGAAATATCCTCTTTTCAATTACTCGAGTAGCGTTCTATCGATGGTTAACATCACTTCTCATAATGGCGGAATGGCTTCAACCATCCGTAACTTTACTGTGGCCATGTGACTTCGGTCATATCATTATACAGTGGTTGCGCTAAGAATCATATTCGCTCGCACCCGCCCTTAGTGCGAGACTCGTTCCTATCTTTACTCCTGCTGGGCAGCAAATCTTCAATTCAATGATTACATATCTCGATGCCTACCTTGTAATAGCACGACATGTGGCCAATGAGATGTTGTTTAGTGTCTGATGTAAGGTTTCTCTTCACACAGTCGCGACTGCAGAGGTAGAGTGCTATCGTATAGCTAACGTCGGGTTACGGCGGGCTTGCTGATAGTATTATCTCATGACCAAGGAGATATCAGGCAATAAATAAAGCCGTCCACAGCGACGCTTCAAAGTTCGAGAATAAAAGAGCTGACTCGCGCGTTCGGGCAGTGGCCGTGGCCCATCCGATGCCATGTGGCCTGCGAAGGCTGAGATGATGAACTTCCAGCTTTGCTCTTGCGTTTCAAGTACAAGCTAGCATCATCAAGCTGTCACATACGACCATACCCATTGGAAAACTCGGGATCCCGTCCGCTCTCCCATAGATAAGCCAATGAGGGCCGGACTAGTAGTTGGGTCGGTGACGACCAGCGAATACCTGGTGTTGTATGTTTTTGGTTTTGCTCGGTTATCGTGACCCACACCTGACTAGTTTATTGTGAACTCCTGCATGCATCTGTCCCTTTTTTCTTCTTCAGGGCATACTCCTCCCCTACCTACATCACGGTCTGAAATGGAAGCTGGGCAACAACAACCCACACGTAACAGCGCAATACATATAATTTAGATCCAGTTACTAAGCACCGTGCCCAGGGAATCATTAGTAAGTCGACCCACCCCCTTTTGGCCACCCTATCAAAACATAGTATCAAAATATCGCCACTAACTACACTCAATTAATTAACTATCTTCTACTACTACAATAATATAGTTATTATTCTCTCTAGGTAATTCGACCCCTACGAGTTAACTAGGACTAACTAGACGGTCGCTAGAGTCCTCCTAAGCTCTTTATATATCCTAAATATTTATAAACCTAGTATTTAGGTCTATTAATATACCCTTCTTTTTTTATAGCCTTAATTAGTTAACTTTAGCTTTTAGAACTCGAATATAGTACTAAGATGCTACTAAATAGTAGGCCTATTCGCTAAATACCTTTTTTACTTTTCTAAATAGTAATCGTTAAGTATTATAGTCTAAACTAAGCTCTATAAATAACTTTAACTAATCGCAGAGCTCGCTAGCCTTCCTAAGTATTAACTAGTTAATAATAGACGCCGCTAATACCTAGTTAATAGCTTTTCTAATATTACTAATTACTTACTTAGTATTTACGGTCTTTTTAGTTAGTATAACTAGGTTAAGTAGGACTATTAAATTAGTAAGTAGTCTAGCTATATTAGGGGGATATAGTCTAATTACTTTCTATTTACTTCGTATATTTAACGACGTTAAACTAGCTAAACGAGCTTTTTAATAGTAGCTTAAGAAGTACCGCTTTTTAATAATAGTAAAATTATTTACTATATCCTCCTTACTAAGCTCCTTCTTATACTTAGACTTAATAAGTCTAAAAATAGCTATATCTAATAGCTAGAGGATATAAGAAGTATATAGTAATAAGAATAATAAGTAGATATTATTTCTATAGCATTCCTATATAAATTCTATCGTTATATAACTCCCATAGCTATTTAGAACTAATAGTTAAGGCTTATTAAGTATATTAAGCTCCCTAAGGGGGGAGGTCTTAGTTTATAATAAGAACACTATTTTTAACTACTTAAGGGCAGTCTTATTAATCGTCTAGCTATTATTTATTATTATAAACTCCTAACTAGTATAAGGGTTAAGTTTAAATAAAAACCACTATTACTATACTAACTTTTTTTTATATATAACTAGTAGTTTAATAACTTAACTATTAGTAAAAATATACTTAATTATAAATACCTAAGTACGCAAACTAGGCTCTTTTTTTTATACTACTATAGTCTTTACCTTACCTAAAACTAGGCTATTAAATCCCTTACCCTCTAGGATATTAGTCTTATTTATATTATACTTATTAACCTATTTAATATTACTAATCTTTAGTATATTAAGTAATCTAAATTATAACTTAATTATATTAATAATAGCCCTATTTAGATACCTCGAATCAATAGTACGACTTCTTTAGACCTTAATTAATAAGTTCCTCCTTAAAAAAGCGTCTATCTATCTCTTCCTAAGAGGATTTATATCCCCTTAGGATCTTAGAACTCGCTTAGCGAATTTTATAAACTATTTATAAGTTAGTATAACGCTTAGATTATACTAAATACGAACTTATTAAGCTAGCTAGTCTTCTTACTATAGAGGAAGCCTCTAGAGGTTTATAAATACTATTACTCTTATTTAGTAACCTCTCTTACGGTTATAAAGAGTTAACTTTAGAACTCCGAACTTAATCGAGGCCTAATTAACTAAGAGACCTTTTTTAATAGCCTTAAGAGCCCGAATAACTTTATTTTTAGTATACGAGACTATTATATATTAATAAATAAGTATATAAAAAAGAATTATATTTGGACGATTTTTGTAATTATTATAATAGTTTGAAAATCGTAGGTAGGGTTTTAATGCGGTGGCTGGGATGGAGAAATGGGGTGGCCAAAAGGGGGTAGGTCGACTTACTTGAAGTATATGATGAAGTTACGATGAGTGGGCGATTGTAACCCAGGCCCTAATATATACGTAAGTACGTGACCGCTGGCAGGCAAGTGAGTTTGATCGCCTGTGGCCGGTGTAACAGGGAGAATGTAGGATTGAAAGTTCCTCATAAGAGCTCCAATTAGCTATGTAACTGGACTGTTGCCCAAATAGCCAAATGATACTGCTCAATGTGCCCTAATGTCATGTGCGTTTACGCGATGGTCATTCAATCGAATCGAATCTTTAATGTCAAGAAGTTTCTACTTTGTTCTTACAGGGCGGTCTTGAATGTCGTTCTAGCTTTGGTAGGGACGTCTCAGTAAGGTCGTCAGCGTTCTGTGTGGCTCTACTGCTTCTCCATGTTGAGCTCTTAATTTCTATATCAAATCAGTAGTAGCATTGACTCGGAGTTCTCTCTACGACGTTGTGAAGTTTCGCTCTAGTCTATGTAAAGTATTCATGACGACGGAACGTGAGTTATGATGAAGTTGACTACTCGACTCTGAAACTTTGACTCTGATAATGAGGCCGGCGTGACTTGTAATCCAACAGTCACGTACATAATGCTGCTTTAATCAGGCATTTACTGCTAGCGCTGTCGGCAATCTAGTCAACTAGAGTACGATTTGAGCGGCTTCAGCCTTGCGCTGGTGATACTGTTACTAGCTCGAACACTCTTGTGAGAGCGGCGCGAGATCAATCTTACATATCATAGTTGTCACCTCTACCTTGACAAGAGACCAGGCTAGATGTAGCATTTTCTGGACGTGGCCAGGTTTACTGCTTCAGGCTGCGTTCCAGATGTGCTACCAAGCATTCTTGTCGTTCATCTAAGCGTTCAGCTATCACATCATGACGGCTTACCTTCACTTTGATTCCGTGTGCTCGTATGCCTCGAAGAAGCTCACCAGTGATTCCAAATATTCCTACTATTCCATCGCACTTCGCCTTGCTTACATCTTCTGACAACAAAACTCGGTCAGGAATAGGGTCTCTGTGAGAGTAATTCAAGCAAGGGTAAGCGCCAAGTGATTTCGAGGAATTCATAGATCCTAGAAAGCTGTTCTCGTTATTGAAAAGTACGTTTGGAAGGAAAGAAAGCGATTGTTATGTAGAAGTCCGTCAGCGCTAACGGATTTACTGACTCTGTTAGAGTCATGAAGTCGAGCACGGGGTTAGGGTGAATGAGGCGCAATGAATATATCAACTAACCTCACTCAACACTGGCGACTTACAAGCACTCACTCATAAGGAGCAGGCCAAAGTACCAAACTCTTAGGACATCATAATCAGCACCTAGAGAACACAGGGACGTACTGGTGCGACTTGTGAAGCTCACTATCACGACCTTGAGGCTTCGGATCTCTTCTAAGCTATATAATACGCTTATGATGGGCGGTGTTGATTCTATAGAATGATCGAGTTGCAGGCGTCTGATCATGTGCTTAAACCCATGCGACCTAGTCTTGTTCTCGTTGCGAAAGGCTTATACAACTAGCATGACAGTTCCGTTATGGCTAATGCCTTGGTTCGAGTCAGGTATGGACTTTTGTGACCACGGGAACTGAACCCGAAGGCGCAGTCGAGGAGGATGGCTTCGCGGACGATCTGGGAAAGGCTAGTAAGTAGACTGTACGTAATGATTGGCCAATGGACATCGCTGAAGATAACAAGAAAAAGAAAACTCGTATCTCAATGCGTCTCTCGGAAAGATATGGCGCTATGAATGTTGACCAAAGAGATTGCTATACGTGTCCAAAGGCTTTACCATAAGCTTGTAGACGGAAATAATGCATAAATCACCTCATTGAGTTTACTGCTAACTTATTGGCTGTGCGTTCTCGTGTTAGTGGAAGCCGAGGTTCATCAGTGTTCTCGACCGTTGCGAATATTCCATACGTGCCTGTTGTATGACTGTACTAATTCTGGCGATTATTAATACTGCTTGAAGAGGTAGAGAGTGACGGTTTACTGCTTGAAAGCTGGAAGTGTAATTGTACGAATCATGAGGTCGACCGCCGGAAGCTATCACGTTTCACAGCATGTCATCTTCTCACTTTTATCAACCTTTACATTGCGATAACTATGGTACATGTTGCCATGCTGCCACATAACAGAGCTTGTATCACATTCTTTCGTTACCTTATATTCGGCACTGGAGAGTTAGAGAAAGTACCACATACGAAAACCTAGAAGGCGGCAAGCGTTTTCAAGAGAAAAGCGTATAAACCACACCGAGACGGCCACTATTTAACTCAACATGTTCCAAAATGAAGGTCCAATATCAGCCTTGACAGCCTTGAGCTTCTTGTTGAGTAGCGATTCTGTAGTTCCGCACCCCGAGAGGGATTCAGTACCATCGGCGATGATGAGCGGCTGATTTGCTGGACTCTCCAGCATTTCGTGGGTTGACATTTTGGCATTGTGCACATGGAAAAGATATTGGTATGTCGGGTTATCCGAGCCCTTAAAATAGCTTATTATGTGTGAGCTGAAACTTGACGGCGCATCATCTTCAAACCCTCACTGCGTTGGAGGGATCAGTGGGACTGGGGAAGTGGCTGACACCAAACCTCGCAGTTTTTGTCCTTACAAATCTTGCAGGGAATCTTGACGCAGAAAATGTGAAGCGTGTCCGCCACCTCAACTTTCTTGGCGGACATCATGGGCTTTTGCGGCGTCTTATAAACGGGTTGTAAAGGAGGGAGAGGGCGCTGAGAATCGTTTAATTACTGATCAGGCTTTGGGTGGATAAACCGTTGATTGACTTGCTGGATCAGTCCGTAAGAAAGGCATCCTTATCTGTGGTTCGAAAGTCCTTGTCAGCTACCTCGATCTTCACGAGGATGGGGAACATAGACATACAAGAGTTCTATAGGCTCTGTTGCCAGTAGTTCTAGTATTACTGCTTAGTGCGGATATGCGATAGCATATGCGTTGATAGAAAACCTGATAATCACTGTCGGACTTACCTAGCTCTATCACTAGTCACTATCGAGCAAAATCCAACCAGATGAAGAGAAACAAAAATAGGGCAAGTTCACGGTGATTGCGCTAACTCTTTCGTGATGATACTTTCTTGCCATTTCAACGGATCTCTTGTATGGCGCTAGAATCATTCTATGTCATCTAAGTGTTTGCGCAGTTAGTCGCGAGACGTCAAGGCTGTGCGAGAAAACATGCAGCACCAGCACTAACAAAGGAATATCTCAGGGGCACCATGGAAGGGTCTGGAATACATGCTCAGATCAGAGTCGATCAACTGAGAGAGAGGAAGTGGCGATTACTTCCCACAATTACTGAGAGCCGTTTCTCATTTGCGTGAGACCTTTGATGAACGAGGCATGACCACACCTCCCTGCATGTCGAGATGTAAGTAAACGTCTGCGAAGCAGTTGCATCTAACTTTACATTAGAGTTCGTTGCAGATCCTTAAATCTCACAACAGCTTCATTATCAATCTTGGCGTTCATATGCTTTCTGACTCACACTTGTGTTCGCTTATTAACATAGCCAGCATTCACTAAACATGGCACAGTTCCAATATGAAGAACTGACAACACAGTGCCCAGTATCTTCACGGTATCATTTCTCAAGTAGAGAAGTCTTGTATCATTATCAATCTTTCTGGTCTGTAAACCTATGCGACATTTGAGTTAAAATTGGTAATCAACACTATCAACAACGTCATCTTTCAGCTATTTCTCAACAACAGACCACTCTATAACACTGGAGGGAGTCCTCTCAGACGAGGCTCATTAATAGTTTGGTACCGAGGGGTAGGGATTATTTACCTAGACAAGAAAGGATCAAGCACGATAACACAGAAATCTCATCACAACATTGCAGGAAGGTAATCGAATCAACTCGCTATCTCTAATAGACTGACTTCACAAGTGACTTCCAACGTCACTTTGATTTGTCACAGCTTAGCCTGACCCATGAGACTATCGTAGCCGCAATTGTGAATATGAATAGAACAACGAGCGTGAGAGCAAGGAAGACGTAAACGTTACTTACTGTCTGCGTAAGATCACGACCATCAACGAGATCTAGTCACATCCTCAATCATTTCCGTGGCGGGGAGAAATGCGCATCACAGCCAGCTCTAGAAATGTGGAGGATGGCAAGAGTTCAGGCAATTCACTTCGAATCCGGCATCAGGGAAAGCACTTCTTGCTCCCAGAATCATCAAGGAATATAGATCTTCGCGATCAACCACCAACGGAATACCGACCAAGCGCTTTAGACCATAGAGGCCAGAGGACAGAAAGATGAGAATTAGACAAATTGTATGGAAAGCCCTGATGTCCTAGCAATCCCCATCCCAAGACTGAGGTGTAAACAAGCCTGGAATGAATTTATTTCAGTAAAGTATGAGAGAGAAGAAGAAAATTTCATGAGAAAGGAGAGGTATCATAGAACATTAGTTGTTCGACATTGCCCGACTCAAACCTTCCAAGAAAACATCCTGCTTGCTGCTGACTTTGGCCTTATGTGCTTTGTAGAATCACGAACATGCCTAGGTAATCACAATCACTTGCTGGACTAGAACATCGGCATGTGTTTATAATAAGTCAAGGTGACAAAATGTTGCTATTGGATACTATAAGACGCGTTGGACCAGGAGTTTGGGTGTTCTTTCGCTTGGTGAGGATTTCCAGAGAGAGATATATACTTGTAATAAAAAGTGAGTGATAGTAGCGACAGGGAGCATTTCTATTGGTAATTCGATGAACCGTTTGTGTACTACTTGATACGTCGATTATAACGGGATAGCCGATCTTATAGAAGCCGTCATGCTCGATCGGAGAAACGCGGTCTGGTCTAATCGTTACTAAGGCGCAATTGCCGGATGGCTGCGTGCGAGCATGTACGACGACTGGCCGAGTAGATAAGAGATAATAGAATCGTATCGAAACGCAGAAATGAAGAGTGTTGATATGCTGAGATGAATTAGTGCATAAGAATAGCCCGACTGGATTCTAGAAAGAAAGATTGCCGAAAGTACGCGTTCTTTGTTAAGCTATAGAAGCATCTTGCATAACTTCCACCCGTGAGGGCGCGCCTACTTACGTATTGATCGACATGAGTTATCCTAAAACATGTTCAATGTTAATCAGTATCATATTGGAGGTATGACTATATGCCAAGATGGCTAGAATGATTGATGAGGTCACTGAGGGGTCCTTGGTAGACTATGAAGGTGGGAGTGGCTCAAGGTACATGCGTTTTTGTCATTATCTTCTTCTCGGTCTTCTCGTTATCGCTCTTTACTTCTCAATTCCATGGTCGAGATGAGGATTATGGCGCGCATGGTCTTAGTCTTACATAACTCTTTATGTATATTCTATCGGACGGGTAAGACCTGCGCTCCTGCGTCTATACGTTCGCACCATCTTGTACAGGGTCTTAGCTGTTTTTAAGTAGCTATAAGAGAAGTGGCCCTCTTGAAAACATCTGTCGAATGCTACATTGTAGTCTATGTAATCTCTCCCGCCTTCGAAACAAGACGACGCCGTGCCTTGTTCGTAAGCGATCGTTCAGAACGACCCTCCTTCAGTTTAAATAATTTTATATACGAGAGTGCTCGGGTCGTGGTGTACAGACTCCGGCTACGGATATGCAAATGGCTAAATGCGCCAGAGAGTTCTCGACTCGGTTGGGGCCTGATCTAGGTCTCTTTTGGTATACACGTCAGCAGGGCAAGTCCTTTCGGCCGGCACGAGGTGCAATAATCGCATTGAACTGCAAATGTGGCATGGAGGAAGGAAGTCGGTGGGCAGATCTCACGGTTCCGCCATTGGGTGCAAGTGGGTATGGAAGTGCTGTTTGCATTGGATCGACCACCTTCCGAACCCCCTTTTCTGCCGTCAATATTTCAACAGTCTTATCGCGTCCGCCTCGGTTAGTATGCTTCCACATCAAGCATCTTGAAGCGATTGATCACAGCGTATGACTGACTTTTGTTCGTTGGGGTTGGACCTCAACCATGCCGGTATATGAACATGGGCGCGCGACCTTGCGTGGGCAAATCGTGACCAACATCGCCAGTTACAGATGGATCAACTAATGGCCTCTGCCAGGCCCAAGTTCATATCAAGGTCTTTGAAAGCGTACGCAGTGGTGGATTCGTAGCCGCGTTGTCGCAACTAATAAGTGCAGACGAGAGCTAACACAAAATCGGCTGGCATTGGGACAATCCATTCGCTGACGGATCAGTCCTTGTTTAGTCAGGTCCTGAACCCTGTTCCGACACGTGCAAGATGATTATTGTCAAACCTTGCATTGCATTGAGCCATCCACGTTGTTAAATTGTGTACACTCTCGACCAGTTGAAGCTCGAGGATAGCGACACCCGTCTCGGCCTCAATGGAGAGCCCACGCCCCGCACTGATGGGGATGACGAAGGGTTGTGATGAGGTGATGGCGAGGGTCCTGTGCATCGAGGTCGGGACTATGTGGAGCAGTGATTACTTTACACTCATAATCAACCAAACCAACCCGGCTAGAGGCTATTCGCGCCTGGTCAGTACAACGAGAATTTGCAATTATCAGCCCGCCACGAACTACTAATGGCGAACAGTTGAAGCCTGTCAAGGACTGGCAATCAGGCGTATGCCGGGAGCTTCCACAGATGAGCAGCTCAAACGCATTGCGGATTCCCAATTGTGGTAATCGCGACCTTGAAAGACGGGCAGTTGGAGCAGGGAAAATTGTAGTGCACCCCACTTGCTGGCATGAGCCAAAAGTCAGGACTTGCTTCGACCCCAACGATCTTGCCGCTCAACCCATTTCCATGCGGCAGACCATCAAACGTGAAATACGCGCTTCCTTCTGGGTTGGGTTCAATTCTTGGCTCGGATACTCAACGGATTTGTAAACTGTCCATCTTAGAGAAGGCGACGTCGTGGAATCATACGTGAAGGAGTTACGGGCGCTCGGTGTTCAGAAAGCAAGATGGAGTCTCATAATTCGACCTTCCCATAAGATACCTAGACCACCGGATGGGGAGATAAATGTCAATCATCCCGCTCTACGTCTCTATTTCTACAACTGCCGCTGTCCCTGTTGTCTCGTCCCCAGTTCACTTCTTGTGTATTCCTTCAAGAATAAGGCTACTCACAATGCCTGGAAGAAGAATAATGATGAGAATAATATGGGGCGTGTCGGAAGTTTGTAGCTATTTGTCTCTTGCTTCCGGTTGCGTGCGTACTTTTCGTTGTAGGAGAGCGTGCTTCTTTGATGCCCGACACCAGCCACACCCAATGCAGGAATCGTGGGCCCTGTCCACTTCCTTCTCCTTCCACTCCCGTACGAAACAATAGAAACCACTTTTATTGACCCTTCGTGCCGACCGAACGGTTCCCCTGCTGACGTGCGGACCAGCAAAAAAGAAAACAGTTGAAGGAAGAATGGGCTGCTCGTTTTGGAACTCGAACTGCTTGAGGTCGACTTCTGATGCCTTTGTATGCGGCTTGCGGTACTTGCGCTCGTATTGGCGCTCCTTGGCAACACCAGCGCAAGTACCGCAACTTGACCAGGAGATACAGTCAAGCTCTTTGAGATCTTCTGTGTCCTGGGAGCTTCCAGCAACCATGACCGTTTGGGTGGCCTTGGTGGCGGTCTCGCGAGCGACCTTGAACATGAGGTCCCGAATGGGACTTGCGGGAGGAATAGGCTGCTCACGAGCCAGCTTGAGGGACGCCCCGTTATGAAGCGCTACCCAAGTATCGCTTCCAGCCTTCTCGCATGACATATCGGCGTCCGTCCTCTCCTTTGGATATCACAAACTTCTCCCATCGCGATGAACAATAAAATAATAAAACAAATAACAAAACCAAACAATAAAACAAACAAACAATAATCAATAAGCAATAAACAAACTTCTCCCATCTGGCATCGTGTCCGGCGCCAATCAACACCAGATTGTCCTCCGTGATCCATCCAATCATTGGAGACTACTCATGTGAAGCCTCTGTTCAGATCTTGACTGAGGCTGTTGTGATTGTACATTCCATTGAAATGCATTGTATTCATAATTATGTCTTTCTGCGGTCTCGTCGTTCGCTCGTCCCGGAATTCGAACCACTTGAGGTCACTCCGGATGAAGTTGTGTGCGGCTTACGGTATGTGCGCTCGTATTGGCACTCCTTGGCGACGCGCTCGAATTGCGGAACTTGGCCAGGAGACATAACGTTACCGCCAAAGTATCGTCTCCGGAGCAGGAGTCGAGGGAAGGCATTAGAGACCTGATCGGCGATCTTATCGGGATGACCCTCACCGACAGACTCGAGTTGTCTTGGCAGTGACCTGAACTTCTTGCCTCACAACCCGTTCCCATGAATCACGAAGTGGTGCTACTCCTTCGCTTTGAAGAAGGTAATCCGCCGGTGCAGACGCGTGCTGTTGGATTCTGGTCAGTCGTCAGAAGAGATGGATCTGGAAGACGGTTTGGACCCGCGCAGATGGACCCTTCCACCTACTTACTTCCACTGAGAAATCGCAGGCTCTGCCTACGAACTTCCTCTTCCCACTACGCACAGTAGACCCATAAGAACTTTTGACCTCGTCGCGACCGAAAGGTCTGCCCTGCTGACGTGTATACCAACCTAATCCGTCGGTGCAGACGGTGCATTTGCTCGGGGTTCATGCTGGCTAAGAAGGGATTCTCAACATGACCATCTGAAGGATTCAATTCGACGGCAACCCAAGGACTGTTTCAGAAGTTAGCATGTGTGCTCATACCATGGCTTGATCTCTTCGCTTTGACCTACTTTTCGAGCATATTGATGGACTAAAGGGTGGCCCCTTCAACGGGTTGCTGAATGAGCTGAGGCTCCTGGGTTGTGACGGGGAATCGGATGTTGAGTGTGACGAGGCTGAGTGATGTGTAGTCATTATCGAAGTCATCATTGTCCTATGAGCTTCCAGCGTCGACGATGCCGTAGCTTGATCTCTTCGCCTTGGCCTGTTTCGCCAGAATCTTCTTGGCTTGAGGCAGGGACAGTCTTATCTGGGTAAGAGCTAAGGCTTCTCTGCTGTCGCGGGGTACTGTGTATCGTGTGCAACGAGTATGAATGTTGCTGCGGGACAGGACAGGGCCCAGGACGGCGTCCTGTTCAGATTACTCTGTGCTTCGATGATTCTCGTTTTGGAGATGGGAGTCATGTTGGTGGGCTCGCGGGAGGTATGGGTACATCTCAGCGTTGTCACCCTGATATTCTGCATGGCATACTCCGCTCCAAGAGAGGTGTCAAAGAGGTATTGGTGCTGGAAGTGCTGGATTCTGGGCAGCGGTTAGAAAAGGTCTGGTGGATCTGGCAGGTGGTTTGGGCCATACAAACAGCCCTTGCACCTTCAGCCGCAGCAATGAACACTACTGTACTGACCCTTTGTGCCAACCGTACGGTTGCCCTGCTCATGTGCAAAGTGAAGAGATTCAGTATGGTGACGTGATGAATGCTGTGGGTGTCGAAGGGCTGGCCAGAGAGAGATGTGGTTGTTGGTGGATGGATTGAGGGATCTACATCTAAGAAAACTGGAAAAGAGAACGAAAAGTGTATGGACTTGGTGAAGGAAACAATGACCAAGAGACCTTGCCTTTCCTACTTATCTCAGGACTAGACCTGATTGAGACATTAGGTAGGTATGACTGCAAAAAAGCGGGAGGAAGGTACCCGGGATGTTGTGTTGGGCTGGATGACGGTGACTCCACTGGCACCTGCTTCCTAATGCGTGTAAGGTAGGTACCTTGCGACCGATTTTAGGTTGAGGAAACCATGGAAGGTAGCTGCGGTTTACTCCTCGGAAGGCACAACTTCCCACACAGGAACGGGTGGCATTGTGTGAACGGTAGTCCCTTCACTGGCGCCTGCCACCCCAGAATACTTTGATTGCAAGAAAGTGGAAGGAATGGAAGATACCCGATCCGCACACCGGGCTGTCACCTGCCACCTATCTACCTTACCTCGCGATCGATCTTGAGGAAACCACCTTGCTTGAGCTGCAGTTTGACAGGTACTCGGAAGACGCACCTTTCTATGCGCAGGAGGAATGAGTGGCTTCGTGCGTGAGTCCCTTGAATGGAACCTACCACCTCAAAATTGTCCCTTCTTAGGGTGGGGGATTTCAGCTTTCTCTCGGTAAATTTGGTATCGTCGGAGTGATTAGAGCATTTGTAGAGATTTGTTCATACGTGTTTCTTCCCTTCCTACTACGTCTTTCTCTGGCCTCTCGCTGTTGCTTGTGAGTAATTGCTTGTCTTCTCTTGCGTCCGGCCGGGTGCGGAACTTTGTTGTTGCGGTCTGTGGAAAGGGACTGGTGGCTCTTGAGTGAAGTCACCTTCCTGCACTTTCTGGCCACTCGACTCGACTAGCACCTGCTCTGGGATGCCGTGATCAAGAAGGGAGAAGTTTCCTTGGAACCTAGCGTTGAAATTGTTCATCGCTCTTGGGCTTGGGTGACGGAAAATCAGATGCTTCCTCTGAGTTCTGGGCCAGAGGAAACCTGCGAATGTATGGATACGGACGAATGAATAGAATGCAACTGCGGGAGTGGGGAGTTGGCAAGGCGAGCAGCAGGGCGCTGGGAACTCACATTAGAACCACATCTCTTGGCCGATTCGTTGTGAACTAGACCCACCGCGTATCAGGGATGTGCCTTGGCGGGCAGGATGATCAGCAAGTATGGATAGGCGAAAATCATCATTCATGATCAGACAGTCTTGACGCAAGACATGATCTGGTAGCTATGGTATCCCAGACGGTCTTCTTCGAGATCTGAGGACGGTCCAGCAACTCGACAGGAGTGCTTCCCAAGCAATTCATTATCTGTCTAGGCTCTAGGTCAACTGTGACAGCGAGGAAATTGAATCGGAAACATCATGTGCATTACTTCCGTCATTTGGGGTGAATGGAACGAATGGTGGTCGCGGTTGACCAACAGTGGAGTGGGTCTTCGTCCATCTTTGGCTCTGAACGGCGAGTGCCTTACCCACTGAGGCTCGGCCCGGGGCAAACAGAGAACTATGTCGGTCTGAATTGTGAAGGGGTGGAGACCTGGTATTACCAGAATCGAACAAGCTTCCAGGGAAACGCGAGAAATGGAAAACACCAATGACAAAAAAGTGAAAGAAAAAGACACATTTGGTACACATGCTAGCAGAGCAACCGTGCGTTTGGCATGAAGGGTCAGTAAAATGGTGTCTATTGCTGCGAACGGAGTACCTTATGCAGTTGGAAGGAGGAAGTGGGCGAGCCACTCCTCCAGAGGCACCAAGTACGTGTAGCTGACCTGACGTTCCCGGCTCCCTGCTGACCTGATATGTGGGTGGGGCGTGACCTGATTAGAGATGGCATACAGATATGGAAGGTAAGGTAGGTGGAAGGGCCGTTTTTTGTGGACCTGACCGCCTTCCAGTTCCACCAGACCTTTTCTGCCAAACTGCTGAGAATCCAACAGAGACAGGAAAAAGAAAGAGAAAACGAAAAAGCCTTGGATTTAATGAACGCCCAAACTCGGCCCGCCACAGCCGTCCTCAGCCACCACCCGCCACGCTTACATAATGCAAGCGCATTCCTATCGCACCAGTTGCAATTTCGCAGCAAACCCAATCGCTCAGCTTCAACGACTGGGAAATGCCCAACAGACTGATTGGGGTGTGGAAGTTTACCATCTGACATAGGTCACGAGATTTTGGAACACCAGCAATGAGACAAGAACATGTAAGAGTGCCGGGTTGTGAGTGAGAGTGTGTATGGTAAGGGCAGTTCCAAGACGACTGTGGCTGGAGCAGTGGGGCAATGGGAAAGCTCCAGCACCCCAACGTTGAGATGCGATTCAATGCTCTCACCAACGGCAGAATATGCTGTCTCCCCCCTTGGGAAAGCCAAATTGCGGCATTGTTTTCTCTCCCGCTTGTGTCACGTCGTTAGTGCGTCTTCATGGCCAGCCGCAGATTGCTTTGATCATGTCCATGACGTATTTGCGGCTTCTGGTACTTGCACCACCGACAGCACCGCCGAGCCCGCACCAGCCCACCGCTCCTCGCCTACAACACCGTCCCAGTGTAACTCACCTCTGTCTATTCTTCAAATGCCTCTACTAGCTATCTCTTGTCCGTAAGCTGGACGGTATTGCGCAAGGAAAGTACCATCACCAGGAAGACTCCGATCTTTGCACTTGTCGATTGGGCTATGAAGGGAATGATTGAGTAGGTAGGAAGCTTGAAGCAGTCCATCTTCTAGGCAAGTTATCCTGAGAAGCCGGTCTAGGAAGGCCGCTGACGTGCTGGTGAAAGGAACGAAATTGACAGAATCTCCATGATCCTCCCCTCAACACAAGCCGAACCCGCGGTTTGTTGAACCGTTTGTTGCCTCACACCTTGTCATTCAGGAGCCAATGTTCGAGCTGCAGTGCACGCAAACACGCGATTCACTAGAGCTTGAAAGCTGAAGTATCTACCCAGCAGAACCTGGTCTGTACCTTTCGCACATGTCACGACCGTCAACACAAATCTATCTGCCAGCGAGAGTGGATACCCAGGCCCATAGTGCCTGTATTTCCCCTCCGCCACGCCGCCATTTTTTCTCACCAGACCGACACCGTCGTCAAGTCCTGGACAGTGCTCCGAGAGCCCACGCAGTCTCCTAGTCAAAGAACCATCGCCTACTTCGCCAAGTTCCGTCACAGGAACACTGGTACGACCTTAGTGGGCGTGAGATACCTATTATGTCTTGAGGAGATGGTTTTCGTAGGAGAAGATCACAGGGGCTCGGCGCTGGAGCGCAAACAAAACCTCTTGAGCTGTTGCCTCGGAGGTCAAAGACAAGAGAACAGGGTTTGTGTTGTCCTTCGTCAAGACACGACCTACGAGTCGCTGTAGTCTGTTGTCTTCGGAGGAGGAGACCGTTGGATCACTCAGGCAGAAGGCTGAAAAGGATTGGGTAGGGGTGAAAGGCAGGTGGGCGGTTTAAGCCCGTGTAGACGGACCCTTCCACTCACCTACATCCATAGAGTGATCGTGGGTTCTGCTTACCAACTTCCTCCCTCACCTACGAAAAATCGGCTGATACAGAGCCGTTGACTTTGCCGCGACCGAAAGGCCTGCCCTGCTGAAATATGTTCTATTAGAGGTAGAGGGAAAAGCATGCTCGAGAACAAAGAATGTGCTCAAGTACTCGAGTAAGTGACCAAGATGACTACTAGATGCAGAGCGCTGCTACCAATGCCGCTACTTGTTACAAGGTTTTTCTGGCTACTGCGCCAGCCTTATCGAGCTGGCTTCGCTGACATCTGGCACTTCGAACGGTCAGTGATGGACTGAGGTTCCCATCGGAAAACACTGTAACCTCGAAAGGTGACTTGAGACCGAGTCTGAGCTTGCTTTCCTTTCTTCTCACGCTGACTTTGCTTGGAGTTTTGAGCTGTCCTTTGGACGAATGTAAGCCTCCAAAAGGCGGGTGATCTTTGCACAAATACACAGAAGCTATTTTTGCTTCTTCTTCAGCAGCGGGATCGACACCAGAACACTTGAAAGCTAGATGAACGAATTTATAACGTAAAATTGTGGATGAGGAGCAGCGATAGGCCTGGTACTGAAGGTAGAGGAAACTCGACTTCTAGCTTCGAGCTTGGGAAACTTCGTAGGAATGGTTCTGCAGAACAGCTCCAACTCTTGCTCAGGAGGTATCTATGTAAATTGTGAAGCAGGCAAAAGATTTTGGCTGTCTCAACTCGCGTTGGCTAGCCATGTAGCCAAAAGCTTCAAGTCACCAAAATTCTCGTTGTTCCTGTTCCCTTCACATTCAATGACATGCGAAATGCCACCCCAGCCCTGGCAAATGACAGACCTTTTGAGATATGAGCAAATAAATCCATGAGGTTTGTTATCCAACTCATATATCTTGCGGTTGACGCCTTCAAGTGATGAAACTAGCCAGGCTCTTTTGCATCCCACCAGAACCCTCCAGAGTCTGGATACTACATACACTAGGGGTTCATAATATGCAGATTCTACGGTTATTATCCACAGGCTAGGTCATTCTAAAGACATCTTTTTCTTTTCCAAGCAGGTCTCTATAGCTCTACGTAACTATACCCATAGTAACCGCAACGCTAGGGATGTTAGATTCTTTCAAAACTTGCGCGTTACTTATCATTTTCCGCTTTTAGTTTAAATATCCTTTCCCAATAATAATCCTAGAAATTAAGGAACAACTAATAACAAGGTGGGTCACTAGCAAACAAAGTAACCTCTAATAAAACTAAAAATCATTAAAGAAACTTACAAGACGGAAAAGCAACACTATAAGGGGGCAATCAAAAACACAGGGAGCTTTATCTAATTACGTATCTATCTATTAAGCAATTCCGCAAGTAACGACGAGTAATACTCTATATTAAGTTAGAAAATAAGTCATATAGAGTCATAGAACGGATAATAATCTTACTATACATAGCATATTTAAGTTACTTATTATAAGAGTAACTTTTATACTATTATTATATAGTTATATCTAAGTATTAGGCCTCGCTAGTTAGGCCTCGTCGGTTAAGGGATAGCTCAGGGGGTATAAAGAGGGGGATTAAGTAATAAAAAAATAGCTTAAGTATATATAGAGCGCTAATAATATACCTTAAAAGAAGGGTAAATTTTAATAATTTATTTTTTAAACCCTAATAATAATTAGCCTTTATAAACTTTTTCTTTATATTATATACTTATTAATAATTTAAAATCTTTATTTATAAAGAGGACTAAGCTAAAAGCTTAAAATATTAATAAGAATAAGACGTAATAAGAGAGCATAGTTAGTATTATAATAATAATAAAAAATAACTCTTTTTTATTAAACCCCCTAAAGTTACCTCCTTTTTAATAAATAATATAAAAATAAAACGTAATAGAATAAATAATATAATAATAATATAAAAAGACCGTATTATTAAGAATATTAATAAATTTTAAATAAAATAACGAACTTTTTACTCTTACTTATTATAATAGATTCGGGATGCGGCCGGCGATAGGACGCCGATAACTTAGCGACTAGTATACGGATCTTATTATAAAAGAACTTTTTAAAAAGCAGAGCCCTTACGAAGGACTCTATAAGCTTTAGTTTTATAATATACCTATACCTATATTATAGCCTCGCTAATTAAATACTTATAGCCTAATCTCTTATAATTTTAAAGCTTTTACTTTTATAAAATAATTAGTATAAATAATAATAGATTATAAAAACGAACGGAACGTTAATAAAACGATACTTAGCTATTAATAAAGAGCCGTTAGCGCTAACGAGCTATAGCTATTTAGAGTCGACTACTTAACCCTATTTTATCTAGGAAAACGAGCTTATTATAGGGCGAGTCCTACCTAAATACTAGCGTCTATAAAAGAGCTAAATAAAGAAGATAATCGGGGCAGATTACCCTTACGGGCTAGTTACCCCGTTAATACCCTAAAGACCCTATCCGTTATAAACGGGGCGTTTATTAATAACCGATTACCAAATATACGAGGTTAAGGCGCGTATAAAAGCGCGGGTAATACTAAAATAGCTAGTTTAATAAACCCTATAGGCCTAATAATAACCTACTTTTATAAAATAATAAAAATAATAGTTAAAGATCGAAACTAAGAACGGCGTCGATACGAGGAGCTCGTCCGATAGCTTACCGAGCGGCCGGCGACGCGTTTAGGTTAATAAGAATACGAAAAGCCTCCTTTTTATAATTATAAACCGATTAAAAAAGAGTCTACGAGTACTTAGGTAGTAGACTAGATTATTATTATAGAAATAGGTAATAAGCTTCG
Source organism: Colletotrichum lupini (assembly GCF_023278565.1). Classification (NCBI taxonomy): domain Eukaryota; kingdom Fungi; phylum Ascomycota; class Sordariomycetes; order Glomerellales; family Glomerellaceae; genus Colletotrichum; species Colletotrichum lupini. The sequence continues at coordinate 191,434 of NC_064674.1, read as the reverse complement.
CGCAGAAAGTATTATAGAATAGTATATCGAATAGGCCCTATTTAAAATATCCCTATTACTATAAACGTAATAGCGTAATTACGAGAAGAGCCTCTAGGATCCCCTCTCTTAGGGCGACTTTTTAGCGTTTATTTACTAATAGTACGTAGACCCCGAGACTTAAGAACGGGAATACTATAAAAAGCTAAGGACGAAGAGGCTAAAAGAGGGCTAGACCCCTACTTAGTTCCTTACTAAGTAATTAGCGATCTATTATAACCTAGGTATAGAAAATATAGAAAATTCGAAAGTAGAGGTATATTAGTTCTTCTTTAGATTACTATCTTAGCTATAGGACGATCTAATTTATTATAGGGTTTTAATTAAGAGAGCACGCGATATAGCTTATAAGGCTAATAAATTATAATTATTAAATCGGTAGAAGGGCGGCGACTAGTTATAAAAGGACGGTAAGAAGAGGCTATATCTATTATTAAAGTAACCGCGTCGAATATCCCCCTTTTATAAAAAAAAGAGTAAGGAGAGCTCTAAGGGGCTAGGCTTTAAGGACTCGCCGGGAATAATATTATAAAAGCTATATAATAAGAGTACTCGCGCCGAGCTATTATAGAAGCGTTATAGTAGCGATATTAAGTACTTTATATATAATAAAATAGGCTATATATCTAGTAAGTACTAGAAAAATAAGTTAAGAAGTAGGGGTAACGATAAGCTAACGTACCTCCGATCGAAGCTAACGTTAGTAACTATCTAATAGGTTACTACCGAGCCGAGAGTTATAAAAGTCGACTTATTAAAAAACGAGTAAGTATAGGCGATATACCTAATACGCTTACGCTAAGTATTAAGAGGGTACTAATAAGAATAATTATAAAAAGTAGGGCAATAGTTTTACGAGGTATTACTAAAAGGCTAGTAGAAGTTAATATAGATATATACTCCGAAATAGATATTATTAATACTAGGCTCGTAACCTACTTAGGGTTAACCCTAGCTACTACTATAGCTCCCTCGTTAAGGGACTTTTAAAATAAAGCCGTAGGCTAGGGGAAAGCCTATTAGTTAACGCTCTTCTTTATCGACTACTATAAGTAGCTAAGGAAGATTCGGCGACTATTTACCGTAGTTAATAGGGATAAAAAAATAGTAGACCTCTTACTATCGCGATTATTAATAAGCTAGGAGGGTATTCGTATTAACATAGCAACGAATATATAGTCGTATAAGCCTATCTTAGTTACTAAACTAGAGGTAATAGCTCGTAATATCGTTAAGAATTGCGAGAGGGTATATATATTATATATTACTACTATAAAAAGTATTGCGGGGGTAATAGAGACTAAACTACGAGGGGGTCTATTATTAGAACTTTAATTAAAAATAGAGACGTTTAATAAGTAGTTAGCGAAGGGACCGTAGTTATATAGCGGGGTAGAATACTTTATTAACTTAGTTCTGGGTACTAAACTACTATATAGTCCTATCTATCCGTTAAGCGAGAAATAACTTAATAAGCTTCGCGCGTATATTACTAAGAACCTAGCGAACGGTCGTATTATACCTTTAGTTAGTAAGGCTAGGGTATTAATCCTTTTTATATTAAAGAAAGACGGTACGCTACGCCTTTATATAAACTACTGCGGGCTAAATAGGGTAACTATAAAAAATCGATACTTATTACTACTTATTAACGAGCTCCTAAATAGGCTTCGCAAAGCGAAATAAATCTTAAAAATAGATATTAGGGATGCCTACTACCGTATCCGAATTAAAAAGGAAGACCGATAGAAAATAGCGTTCCGGAGCTAATACGGTTATTTTAAGTATATTATTATACCTTTCGGGCTAACGAACGCACCCGCGACGTTCTAAGTATATATTTACTAAGCGCTCGCTAACCTACTAAATACTTATTATATAGTATATATAAACGATTTAATAATCTACTTAATAATAAAGGAGTAGCATACGGAGGATATTAAAAAGGTCCTCTAACGTCTACGTTTATATAGGCTTTTTAATAAACTATTAAAGTACTCGTTCTATTAAAAGAGGGTCGAGTTCTTAGGTTATGTTATTATACTAAAAAGAATCGAGATTAACTCGTTACGAGTGCGAACGATCGCTAACTAAAAGGCGCTAGAGTTTATTAGGGATATCTAAGTATTCCTAGGGTTCTATAACTTCTATTAGAAGTTTATTATTAAATACTCGGGCATCGTTATACTAATAATAGTATTATTAAAAATAGAAAAGGGGTAGATAAGGGATTTTTAGTAAACTAAGGAAGTAGACGAGGCGTTTAATTAGCTAAAGGTCGCTTTTACCTCGGTAATTATACTTACGTACTAGAACTTATAACGTATTATATAAATAAAAACCGACGCTTTAGTTAAAGCTATTATAGTAATCTTATCGTAGTAGGCTAATAGAGAATAGCGACCCGTTACTTATTAGTCATAAAAGCTTACGGATACGGAGTAGTAATAGGCTACGGGCTAATAAGAACTGCTCGTTATAGTAAAAGGGCTAGAGCACTAAGCTTACTACCTCTAGGGCCTTTTATAAAAGTTTATAGTCCTAATAAATTACTAAGTACTTAAGGGAATAATCGGCGCACTAGCGCGGGACCTTTAGAGAAGGCTCGCGAGGTAAGTATATAAACTATTAGTATTTAACTTTAACTTAGAACACTAACTAGGGAAAACGAACCTAGTAAACGGTCTATTTAGAAAGCTAGACTATATAAAAGGGGAAGTGCTTTATAAGGACGTCCTCCTTACGCTAGCCTAGAAGCTACGTTTTATCGGCAAACTACTACCCGACGTCCGGCAAAGGATAATTAGCCTAAAAAAATAAAATAATACTACTAAGGTATACGTTTAAGTAGTTAAGGCCTCCTTTTACAATCCTAGCTAAATATCGGCTAGCTCTAGGGATAAAAAATCCTCTTCCCTATATTAATAGCGTATTATAAAGCGTATTAATAAAATAGTAATAGTTATTATTATAATAACTCGAGGTAAAAAAGTAAGAGAGTTATTAGCGAACGCTCGTTAATAGTCCGGTAAGGATAAAGAGGAGTTAGATAGAGCTAGGGTTATTATATTAAAATAGTATATCTTACGCCCCGTTATAAAAAAGCTTATAAGGGGCAAAACGGTATTCGCTTCCCGTCTCTCGCTAAAGACTAAGGAGCTCGTTAGAGGACTATAAGCTAAAGACGAGTTCTATATATTATAATTAGCGAGAGTTCGTACTATAATTAGCGAGCTAAGAGCATATTTACTTAACGAATAGGGTATACTATTTTTTAAAAAAAGACTCGTTATTCCTTAAGTAAAGTCTCTTTAGATAGAGATCTTTTACTAATACTACGACGACTATAGGGTAAGTTATATAGGAGCTACGAAAACTCTCGAGCTAATTTAAAAGAAGTTTTATTAAGAAGATATTTAACGAGATATCTAGGAATACGTTAAGAACTATAAGTATTATTTAGGAGTTATAACCCTAAAATATAAGCCGTACGGGTAGCTATAGTTATTACTATTACCCTTATACCTATTTTAAGAAATATTTATAGACTTTATTACGGGGCTATTACTAAGCGCTCGTAATAATAGCGCAAAGTACGATAGTATTATAGTTATTATTTATTATATAATAAAGTTCGCGAAGTTCTTATTTATTATTAAGATACTTAACGTAGTATAAATAATAAGTATCCTATATTAAGAGGTCGAATATAAGTTCGGTATGCCTAAAGGCATTGTTATAAATAGAAATAAGCTTTTTATAAGCGTATTTTAGGAAGAGTTCGTTAAGGAACGGGCAATACGTCGCTAACTATTTACTACGTACTATTTATAAACGGACGGCTAAACGGAGCGAACTTATTAAATATTAGAAAAGTATTTAAGGATCTATACTAAGGGCTCGCTAAATAGGTAAGTAGCGTAGCTAGAGGAGGCCGAGTTTATATATAATAATAGTTAATACTCTACTATAAAAGTATCCCCGTATATAGCACTTCTAGGGGGTTCGGGAAAGGGTTTAGAAAATTAGGGAGATTAGGGCCCAGGCTACGCGAGCGTAGGTATAAGCCTCTAAGAGCTAAGTAGCTTATTATAATAAAAAAATATACCCTAAAGGAGTTTAATTACAAAGAGGTCGTCGGCCTATTAACAAAAAATATACAATTTAAAAATAATAAACTAGCGTCGAGATATATTAAAATAGCGATAGCTAAAAGGGTAGAGAAATAGGCTTACTAAGTATATTTACTAGAGTAGTATTAGAAAATATATAATATTTTCTTAGTTTCTTAGTTTAAACTATAGAGAAATTACCGAACGGTCAGTAACTAGATAGTAAATCTCTTAGAATTAGAGGACGAGTAAGACGTTTAAAAAGTTAAAGAAATCGTCGTAATATAAGGTAAGGGAGGAAACTTATAATATTTCGTTAAATAGGCTAAGTAGCTTACTAAGTATAATACGTAGAAGCTTATTAAGTATCTTAAAGGGGTAGCGGAAGTAGTTAATAAATTCGAACGCTATAAAAAAAGGGTATATATAAAATAGGATAATAAACGTTAAGTTCGTAGCGAAAGGTTACTAAAGATAAGTTAATTAATAATATACTATAAAACCCTTTTTATCTAGCTTAGCGCAATCCTTAAAAAAAAGATATAGTATTATAACCCTTAGTAATACGTTACTAAGAAATTACTAAGATCTAGCTATATAGGGGGAGTAACTTATGTAATATTAATAATAGTAATAGTAGCTCTAGTATATATTTCTAAAGCTTAATAGTTAGCGATAGTAGTCCGCTTAGTAAGTAAAAAGCGGGGAGGCTTTATATACGTACTTAGCTAATTACTTAGAGTAAGGCCGTTAACCTTATTAATATTATAACGGGTAAAAAGGAGGCGGTTAAAGTCGCGCAGAGTATTATATATATTAATAATAGTAGTTCGTAGAGCGTTCGCTACTTAGTCGCCGTTAGAGGCTATAATAAGAAGTATAACGGGAGCTATAATAAGAAGTATAACGAGAGCTATAATAAGAAGCATAATAGGAGCTATAATAAGAAACGGAGTAAAAAGTAAAATAGGGGCCGTAACGCTATTATTGTTAGTAATAGGTCGGGGACGGGGGACGTTATCCGAGGTAACGCTCTCGTAGTCCTAGTTAAGCTAAGGGACCTTAATAATATTAATATTTATAAGGAACTTAGTAACGTCGAACTACTTATTACGACCTATAGCTTTAACTTTAGTACGAGTAATAGCCTTATTAAGCCGTTATAAAGCCTTTACTTAGAGCGGGAGGAGCGTAATACTAGCTTTATTAAGATCTAGAATAATATAACTAAGGGCTAGGGCACCCTTATCTATATTAAAAAGAGCGTTATGGGTAGGGGTCGGTAAGTTATTAATATTAAAGTAGCGGCGCTTATTATAATATTAAAAAAGAGAATTTTCTAAGTCGTTACTAAGCTCCTTAGATTCGGTATCCTCGCGCTAGGACTTATTAAACTTAAACTTAAAGTCGTCCCGCTCGTCGTTATTATTAAGAATATAGTTAATAATAAGAGCACGCTTCTTAATAAGAGTCCGAGTCTCGGGATTATAAAAAATAGGGGTAGTACTATATATAATAACGGTATAAATAAGTACCTTATTTACTAAGAACTTAGTAACGCGTTTATAAAAAGTAGGGAAAGTAGGAAACTCCTAAATATATATAATAATAACGCCCTTAGGAGTCTCTTTATAGTACTAAGCTAGAGCGTCGAGGTTATTTTATAAAGTAGTCGCACGGCTATTATCGTAAAAGTAAGCTAGCTAAAGGTAACTAAGGTAAGAGATAATCTTAATCTTATTATTAATATTAAGGATACTAGCTTAAGAAGAGAAATCTAAGTTAGTAAGAAGAAAATTCGCCGAACGATTACTAACGACTTATTATAATCGAGATTAATAAGTTTAGATACTTATAGTTAGTAGCGAGCTCTTAGAGAGTAGCTTATTTAAAGTAGACCTTTTTTATTTTACTACCCGCTAACGGGTTAGTAATATAAGTAGCTACTTTCTCTTATATATTAGTAATATAGCTAAAAATATAGAGAACGCGGCTACGCTTATAAGAGTTAAGGCTACCTTATTCCTCGGTATTATAGAACTCTATAAGGGTGTTCTAAATAAACTAAGTAGCGCTATATAGCTCCTTAAGAACTTAAAAAATATCGTTAGCTAATATTTTAGTAACGGATTAGCGAGGACTCGACGACTTATAGTAGAACACTTCTTCTTATTAATTTAATAAATAATATACTTAGCGACGTAAGCGCTAATAATATAGATAAGCTCGTTAATATTACGATATAAACTAACTAAGTAGCGTATATAGAGAGTACTACTACGGAGACCGCGGAAGCCCTTTTTAAGATTATACTCTATATTAAGTATATCTTAGATATACGAAATAGTAAATATTTTAGCAAATACTTAGCAATAGTATAATAAGAGAGTTATAATTAAGAAACGATACGGAATTAGAATATTATAAGAAGAAAAGTATAGTTATATAAAAAAGAATTCGTAGAACGGTTACTAAATAAAAAGAGGGAAAAAAAAGTAAATACGCGATTAGTAACGGACGAAAAATCTTTTATTATAATCGATAGCTTAGTAATAATAATACCCGCGAGGTTAGGCGGGCTCTTATATATTACGACGGTCAGAATACTTTATTACGAATATATATTACTAACTTAGTAATTAGTCGGCGCGCTATTACTAAATAATAATAATAAGGTATCCGTTAGATAAGGAGATAGGAGTAATACCTTATTCTTAGGTAAGAAAGGATATTATTAACGCCTTATAGAATTTATTATAAATAACGACGTTAATAGCTTTATTATTAGTATTAAAAGAAGATATTACGTAATAACTTTAGGGACTAAAGTTACGTAAGGGGGGAGTAATTATAATAGATTTAGGATGCGGCTAGTAATAGGACGCCGATAACTTAGCGACCGGTATACGGATCTTATTATAAAAGAACTTTTTAAAAAGCAGAGCCCTTACGAAAGACTTTATAAGCTTTAGTCTTATAATATACTTATACTTATATTATAGCCTCGCTAGTTAAGTGCTTATAGCCTAATCTCTTATACTTATTAATACCTAAACTAAATAATAAGTAATAAGCTAATAAAACTATAAAAATAAGAACGATAATTAAAAAAAAAATCCTTATTATAATATATAAAGAGTACTTATATAAAAAATAAGTAAATTTAAAATACTTATAGAGCTCCTTAAATAGCCCGGCCCCCGCGCTAAAAACTATAGTCTTAGCTATAATAACTTTAAATATTAGCTTTAATATAAATAAAAATATAAACCCCCGGACTAAAGATAGTTTAATAAATAAAGCTATATTTAAAGCGCTACTTAAGTAATAATAAAATAATAAGTTTATATTACTTAAGCCCCTATTTACTAGCTCCCTCTTAACTTAAATAAGTACTATAAATAAAACGTTTATATTTAAATTACTATCCCTCTTTAATTTATTATATATTAATAAATTAATACGGGATTTATAAAGCTTTTTTTTTAACTATTATTATTATTTCGACCTATAAGCTTAATAAATAAAAATAAACTACGATAAAATAGTATATATAGTTAACTATTTAAATAATAATATAAAAACCTTTTAAATATATTATATTTTTAATTACTAAAGGACCCCTAGGTTTATAATAAACTAAGTTATATAAAAAGAACTAGAGACCTTTTTATAAAATAACCTATTTAATCTTATTAGCTAAAGAATAATAATAAATATATAACTAAATAGTACCTTATAAAACTAAAAAAAAAAAATTTAACGAGTTCGTTAGCCATATTAATAAGCTCGAAATAAAATTAAAATATATCTTAATAAAGAAGTAGAAGATCTTTATGCTAATAAGTAAGCTATAGCCCGAACTACGCTTCGTAATAATATTATAAATAGAACTTCTATAGACTTATTTATAACTAATATTATTAATAAAATATATTAAATAATCCTCGCTATTAATAAAGAGCTTATAAACGTCCCCTAAGTAATATTTTAATTTAAACTTAAATAAGCTAATAAAAAGATATTAAGGTATTAATAAGTTAAATATATAAAAAATACGCTATAACTTATTTAATAAAATTACTACGTATTATAATTATAAAAAAACTAGCTATATTATAAGGGATTACCCGTAACTACGGGAGTAATATTAATAATATTATAATTATAATAAAACTAAGTACTTTATTAATAACTACCCGAGTGTTATATATTATAAATATAATTAAAAAGGGTATAAGGCTACTAATTATTAATTAAACCTCGCCCTAGCTAAGTAATATAAACTAATAACGAGCTTAAATATTATTTTAATAAAGAGAGTAGCTAATAATTAATAAGGGTAGCGCTTAGACGTCCTAACTTATATATACTTAAACTATATAAAAAAAAAGCTAAGCGCCCTTATTAATTTAAAAGTAAAAAGGAACGTAGTTAGTATTAGGCTATTTAATAATTTTAATACTAATTTACGAATTTACTTATTATTATAGTTAGTAAATATTAAGAATAAATAGATAGAGATATTAAGAAACTACTACTTATAGCTTCGAATTATTAATAATAATTATATAATAAAAATATAGTTATATCGCTTTATAATAGCTAATATTATAGTGCTTATACTTATCCTTAGTTTCCCTTAATTAGAGAATATCGACTTATTAATTAGTTAGAAATAAAAAAAGTAGTAGTATTTAATTTACGAACGATATATCCGCTTAAACACCTTAAAAAAGGGGCTATCAAATAACTTAGTTTTAATAATACTTACGCATATTATAATTAACCTAATTATAAATAATAATATAATATTAATAAGTATAACCGAGGACTAGAAGCTACGTTATTAAGACTTTAATAATTTATTTTTTAAAAAGAAAGCTATTTTATTACTAAATAAAGTACTATATAACTACTATATTAAACTAAATAACGCGGTACTTATTCCCTAAGGACCTATTTACTTATTATTAAATTATAAGCTCGAGATCTTATATAATTATTGAATAAAAATAGAGGCTAGGGGCTAAATACGCCCCTCTATAAGCCTAATAAAGATACCTATCCTTTTTATACTTAAAAAAAGAAGAGAGCTACGACTTTACGTTAATTATAAAGTAATTGATAAAATTATATAAAAAAAATAGAACGCCGCTATTACTAATTAAAAAGATATTAAATAGACTATTTAATACCTCTATTTTTGTAAAGCTAAACCTTAAGAACGCATACTACTATATACGTATAGCTAAGGGTAATAAGTAAAAAACGGTTTTTTATATTAAATACGAGTAGTTTAAGTACTTAGTTATACTTTTTTGGCTAACTAACGCGCCCGCGACTTTTTAAATATATATTAATAACGTTCTAAATAGCCTAGTTAATACTATTAATATTATATACTTAAATAATATTTTAATATATAATATTAATTACGTAGTATATAAAGAGTACGTATATAGTATATTATAAAAACTATAATAATAAAACTTATATCTAAATAGTAGTAAATATAAGTTTTATATATTATATATAAAATTCTTAAAGTATATCGTATTTAACGAAAGTATAAAAATAGAACCTATACGTACTAAAACTATAATAAGTTAGCTACTTTTAAAGAGTATTAAAAATATATAAACGTTCTTTAAATTTACGGGGTTCTATTATAAATTTATTAAGAATTATACTAAAATAACGGTACTTTTAATAAACTTATTAAGAAAGGTAAAACCGGGATAGTTAGAGCTATTAATACCCGTTATAAAGTTATTTAAGAAGCTATTAATAATATTTATTAACGTATTAATATTATAATATTTCGACCCTATTTTACTTATATAATTATAAATAAATACTTTAGCTCGAGCTATTAGCTTAGTAATTACGTAATTATTCAAAAGTAATTAGTATTTAATTATTTATAAATTAAAGAAATTAATAAATACAGAGAGCCGCTATAATATAGAAAATACGGAACTATTAACTATTATGAACGTACTAAGGAACTAATAATACTACTTCGCTTATAATTAAAATTAAGTCGTAATATTTATAAATTATTTTAACTTATAGTTCTTAAATATAAAAAAGAGATTAAATAAAAAATAGTTACGCTAATTAAATAAACTCATAGTATTTAATATTAAAATTAGGTTTAAACTAGGTATAAAAAACTTAGTAAATAGACTATTATAAAAACCTAACTATAATAAAAATAATAATAATAATAAAGTAAAAGAGCTATTATTAAAAATAAAAAAAGATTTTTATAATATTAAAAATATATAAAAGCCCTTTAAAGTTATAATAATAAAATATATAAGGACGAGCTATAAGAGCAGCTCTTAAATAAAAAAATAATAAGTATTTTAAAAATAGAATTAATAATAATATAAAGAAATAAATAAAAAAGGTTAAGAACTCTAGTTTAAGAGAACTCTAAGGAGTATTTCGAGAGGTATAACGGGGCTATAAGCTTAGGGTATTAAAGTTATAATATAATATTTAAAAGGCTACTTAAGTTTATTATTAAAATTATAAATTACGAACTACTCGTTTTATAAGACTCTAATATAATAAGAATACTTAAAATAGTATTTAATAAAAAGGGGTTATTAATAATAAGTTAATTATAGGCTACTTAATAAAAGGACGCTTTTATAAAAAATAAAAAATAAATTAAAAAGAACTAATAACCTTATTTAGTTAAAAAAAAGTAATAATAAAACTAAGTATATAATTTAAAAAGGCTATTATATTATAATAGCCGCGCTTATATATTATTATATAAGGGGCTAAAAAAAGAGGTTATTAAAATATATTTTAATACGTTTATAATAAGATATTATAATATAAAGCGGACGATAGTATTACTAAAACGCTACTATTATTAAAATAAAATAAGTAAGGATATAAAAAGTTATATTAATACTTATATAATATATTAAAAAATAAAGCCTTGTTATTATAAATTATATAACTTACTATACCCCCTATTTATTTTGATTAAATTATAATAAGAAATATTACTAAACTTTATTATGGGCTTATTTATATTAACTACGCTAATTAAGAAGCGCCCCTATAACGTAGTACTTATTATAATAAACCGATTTATAAAATATAGCGTTTATATTATTACGAGGACGACCCTTATAGCCTAGGGATTTATAAACCTTTTATTTATAAAGATTTTTATTAAGTTTAAAATATTTAAAAAGATCGTTTTTAATAAGGGGTCGTTATTTATAAATAAGTTTTAAACTTATTTTTATTACTTTTTAATAATAAAAAGGCGTTTTAGTATTACGTTCTATTTATAAACGGACGGTTAAATAAAATAATAGAACTAATATTTAAAATAATACTTTTATTACTTTTATATTTAAAACTAGTTAGATTAAGTATAACGTCTTTACTTAGCTAAGTTTATATATAATAACGCTTAGTACTTAGTAATTTATAAAGCGTTTATTAAGGCCCTATTTAGGTTCTTATTTACGTATTTTATATTAATCTTAATAAGGGCTCGAAATAGTATATAAAATATCTTAATTAAGGAGTATATAGCCCGATTACGAGCTAATTAAAAAGCTATATAACTTTTTATATAAAAAATACGTAAAACGTATAAATAATAAGCTAATAAAGCTAGGATAGATATATTATATAAAATAAGTAATTAAGTATTATTATTAAAAAAGAATATTAAGAAGTAATATCCTAGTTAGAAATTAATTAATAAGTATTTAGGCCTATTTAAAGTTAAATTAATAATTAGAACGGTAAGGGTTGCTTACTAATTGAATATATTAACGTAATATAAAATATATAATATATTCTATATATCCTTATTTAAGCTATATTAATACTGCGAAGAAGCCCTTTAAAAACCCTTATTTATTAAAAATATAAATAAGGAGCTATTTTATAAAATAAAAAATATTATATAATATAGAGGGCTAAAGAGGAAGTAATAATACCTAATTTAATAAAAGGGATATAGTAATAATAAAGATATATAAGAACTAACTAAATATATTAAAAACATAATATTAATTAGTATATATAAAGAACGAGTTTTAATTAAATAGCGCGCCCTAGCTTTTAATAAGCTTAATAACGTAGCGAATTAGTTATTAATAAAAAAAAAAGGGGGCTATATAATTATAACTAAGTAATATAAATATATTAATTATAAACCGTTTTTTTAATCCGTAAAATATACAAGAGGACCGCCCTTATTTATAAAAAAACTACCCTTATATATAAAAGGGCCGCCCTAATTATTATCCTAGGGGTCGTTATAAAAGAAATAATCTCTTTATTATTAATAAATTTATAAATAATTAGTTATAAATATAGAGCATAAGCGGGGTAACTATATACTAATTAAAATATTATTTAAATAGTATACTTTGTCGTAAATAATATAAAATAATATTATTATAATATTATTATAGGACGAAAACGTAATATAAAAAGAGCCTATAGCCGCCTTATTATTATTATTGTTAATAATAAGGGTCGAGTAGGCCTCCTTATTAACGCGCTTAAGTACCCTCTATATATTACTAATAATAATTTAATAAGTCTATTAAAACTATAAAATAATATTAGTAACCTAAGTAATAATAATAATAAAGCAATAAAGCAATAATAAATTTCTAAATTATAAACGTTATTATTTAAAATAAGAGCGGTACTTTATAAGGTTCGGATTATAGATTTTATAAACTTAAGGACCTAAAGTATTATTAATATAATATATAAAAAAAGTAATAGAATAATAATAGTACTAAGCGCTTATTATATTTTTATAAAAATAGTTCTGCGTAGTATACTTAATATAATATATATTAAATCCTAAAAAAGTATTAAATAAAAGAGCGAACTAGGGGCTATAAATTACTAACTTAATTAATTATAATACTTAATTTTTAAATTAAGCGCTTTATATATAATATAAATAGGGTAAGGGAGCGAGCATACTTAGCTAACCCTAACTTTCTTAACGTTCGCTTTTTTCTTTTTTTTAATAAGAGTTTATAATAATTAATATAAATAATATATAAATAATAATATATATATAAAGTTAGGGTAAGTAAAAGGGATATTAAGCTTTTTAAATAAACCGCTATTACTACCGCTATTAAATATATTTATAGCGCTAATAACCGTTTTATTACTAATAATAATAACTTTATAATTAAAAGCTATATTTATATTAAAACGAGTTAATAATAAATACAAAACGACTTTATAAAAAACTTATTTAGGCACGGGAAGTATACGAAAATAAGGATTTAAAAAATATTTATTAACTATAATATTTATATAATAAGGGAGTAGTATAAATATTAATAAAAATAAAAGACTATATGTAAAAAAAATAATTATGAAAAAAAAAAAGAATTTAGAATTATAATAACTTAAAAAGAGGTTAATATTAATAAGTAAAAATAAGGTAACGACTACTTAAGTACTAGTAATTATAAAGACGGCTTATAAATAAAAGCGATCTAAGAATAGAATTCTAAGGCTAACTAAATTTATTATTTAAAATAAAGGGCTTATACTTAAGCTAACGAGCGCTACTTATACTTACCTTTATACTATATATTTAAAAACTTTTTAAATAAAAAATTAATATAATATATATAAACTATAAATAAGTTTTAAAATAAAGCTTAGGGGAGGGAGTACCTTATTAAGCTTTATTAATTAAACCTTATTAATTAAAAAATAGCTTAGGGAGTATAAAAAGGGGGACTAAGTAATAAAAAAGTAGCTTAGGTATATATAGAGCGTTAATAATATATTTTAAAAAAAGGGCAGATTTTAATAATTTATTTTTTAAACCCTAATAGTAATTAGCTTTTATAAGCTTTTTCCCTATGTTATATACTTATTAATACTAGGAAAGGAGTAGATAGTAGATCTTCTAGTACTAAATATTTTTAGTAGTAGGTAAACGGCATCCAAGGTATAGCCCAGTTATAGGAGTAGCTTAATACTTATAGAGGAAGAGCTTCTAGTAGCTATAACGAACGTAGTAGCGACGAACCCGCTATAGTAGTTAACGCCGTAATCCCCTAGACTACCAGGGGAGATACGTATCTCAACTCCCATAGCGATACTAATACTTACACTTTATTAAGCCGAGTACCTCAATTGCGTTCCATAAATACATACATAAGCATAAGCATCGAATCACACTCTCACATCTAAACTCTCGTATATAGCTTCCCTAGCTAGGTCCAAGTTTGAATCGTGATATCTCTGTGAACGATACAACAACTCTGGGGACCTTTGGCATTGGCGGTTATGGTCACCCATGCCTAATCAAACCTTGCGGAGAAAAGTTGTTAAATTTCTCATAAAAGACGGGAGGAGCTGCTTGGGCAAGATTGCTGGGTACTCGCAGCTACTCAATCTTAATCTCGGCAAAGATTATAGCCAAAGAAGAATTCCGCGGTATTCAATCCCCGCTTGCCTTGTTCACACGATGCTCCATTCAGGCTAATCAGGTTTCATCTACTAGCTCAGGGATGTAGTACAAACCTCCACAATTGCATAGCTATAGGCTGTCGCATGATGAAGAGCATGCAAACCGATCTCTAAAAGCGGTGTATATTCAGTGGAGCTAACGAGTCGTGCCAGTTTACCTATCTTCATTGTTGTGACATCCACAGAGTTTCGCACGAGATGATCGATGATCAAATTTTGTACCAGCTGAAGCGTTTGACCAGCGGTATATGGGGGAAAATACAAGTTTGCTGGTACCAAGAGACTGTTATGGGGGATATAACAGACCAACGGTCCAAGGAATGCCGACGCAGCGCAGAGGCTACTAAGACCGTCACAATCATGGCCTCTGGAAGCCCTCAGGGCACCGATGAATTCAACGACTACAATCATGCCACTGCCAAATTGAGTCAGGATTTCGAGGATCTGTGGCGGCTCATCTTTCAGCCACGTAGGCATTCAACCTCGCGACTCATCTTCCCAACGATCCCATCTCAACCCGCACCCAGACTCTCAGAAACACTCGCTCACGATGCCGCGGCTTGTTCCAGTCGCCGCCAATGAGCCTGAAGAAGTCAAATAAGGCCAGGGTGCTCTTGTAGGGTCTGATTTGGATACACCTGGGTTGAGGCTACGCTGCGATCCGTGTCCTAGAGCTGCGGCAAACTGGACTCGTCTGTACAATAAGCTCAAAAAAACCGGGAATAGTGATAACATCAGCGCCCCTTGGGAATAAGTAACACATTCAAAGCAACATCCGGTCCTAGTCTTCCAGGTGTGTCATAAAACATCCTCATTTTCACACCGTTGGCATCTGTGCATTGATGGTGGCTGGCTTATCTGGACAATGACGACACTCAGAGACGTGCTGATGAAAACGTACGTTCCCAAGACACTTTACCCTAGACCCGTCATCACCTCAGAAGATATCTAATTCTGCTATCTCGTGATGTTCCGTTTCGTCTCGGGATATGATGGTTGAACATCGAGCGGAGGTTAGGAAAAATTCTCAACTTCTGAATTCCCGACAAGCGTCATAATGTGACGGAACGAAGCTCATCTACCACAACTTAAATCCAACTAAAGCCAATGCCAATGACAAGTTACTGTCATTTTACTGCTCGGACTGCCGTTAACTGTTAGTGGCCCGGCCTCTCTCGGCTTGTACCAGCGTTTTCATTTTTATTCAATCCCCAGTCCCAAAAGGGGAGAATCACACACGAGCTCAAGTTCCTAGAGTCAGTAGTCTAATACGTCATGTAGCTTTTGTAACGTATGTGCATGTTCGAGGTATTTTTCTGCGGTAATGATCATATTGATTATTTGCAAACCTTCAGCAGTGCCGACCTCGTTTTCTGAAGCTTGAAAATTATAATCAACATACCGACTGTCCCCCGATTACCTCAGCTATATCTGTTGCCAATCTAACCATCTTGTACTGGCTTTCCCAGATACACAAATACCAACGAGAGCCCCCTTCACCAGGCAATTGTCAATGGGCATGCTAGCAGTGAGAGACTAGCTGAGCACTGTTACGGCCGGCCACATCGATAGCAGGCTATTGTTAAGAGGAAAAGATGATTTTGATGTTGTGGAATGAAATAGCGGTAACATGTATTCCATATGGATGACCAGGATAAGTAAGAGAGCCCCGATAACCTAAGACGATCCAGAGACAAGGCTGGGAAGGCCACCTTCAACGTTCGTGGTTCGTATTGCATTGTTGCTATATATGTGGTCTTTGGTGGATATCATGATGTGGGAAGCATCGTTCTAAGTTCTTGGAAACGGGGTGCGGACTGTCAGAGCCCTTCCGGATGCTGCTTAGGTGGGGAGAATAGAAGGGGCCTAAGTAACAAAGGTGCAGCTCTAATATCTAGCTAGCGCAGGGAGTACACATATAGGAAGGGCGTCTTTCAATAATTTGTCTCCTTGACCCTGACAGTATTTGGCCTCTGTGAGCTTCTTCTTTGTGCCGTACTCTAATTGACACGGACTGGGGGGGAAGAGAAGAACTTGTCTTCTGTAGAGCTCTGATGTCTGGATAGAGACTTGGGTCTCAGAAAGATTTCGAGAGCATGAACCGTCCGCCGCGGCCTTGGACGATCTGGATACTGAATGCATGATTATCCTGGGGCTCAGTAGTAATGTCGCTCGCATAGAATCAAGATCTCTGGTACAATGGTGGTAGATGAAGTCCACCCGCCTCTGTAATTTGGTTTCTTGCAGCATCATCTTAAAGGATGATCAACGCCTACCACAAGGTTTGCGCCCGACTGTAGAGGTTACAAGATCAAACTCAGTATCGAGTATTCCAGAAAAGGAAAACAACGTGCGTCCGAGGATTTGATGGGACGATTAGGCGGACTATGATATTTTCTGTAGCATAATCGACCGCTTTGATCACCGCTGGACATCTCAGTCACGCTAGCCTGAAGCAAGCTGAGTTCAAAGTCATTATGGAAGAGAAGTCTTTCCAGAAGCCTTGTCATGCCGAAAGACGAGAATTGAGAGTTATGAAGACTAGCACCAATCCCAGACCTCGTACTGGCGCTGGATCTGCATGAGTCTGAAGGTTTTTGATCGGGATAATGAGTAGAAGGGAGGAACGCGTATTGTGGAGTTAGGGCCAAGGGCCTCTCACTAGCCAAGATAAATAGCTCGTAGAACGTGGACCGCGCTGGCTGATTAAGAGGATTTGACCAGTCTCTTGCTCTTACTGTGGAACTTGGCGCAGACTTTGATGAACACAATGCAGCAATGGCCATATCGTGAATTACCCGTGGAATATCTCTAGCAAACGTATACGAGAACATGGATTCTATGGGTTGAGTTTCAGGTCAGAAAGGAGAAGCGAGCGTTCTATGTGACACACAAGGTTTGTGTTTCGAAAACGTGACTCGTGAAATACCTGGCCTCCCGCAAGTCGTCCGAGGATTCGGTATACGCCAGCCTATAATAACTTTTACCATCGGTCCCCCCGTCATTGCGATTAAGATGTAATAAAACTGAATGGCTGAAGAGGAAAAAGAACGACGGTAGAGATTAAGCAGGATGCCATGAAGTGACGAGTATATCTACATGAGGCAGTAGAAGGAATTCGTCTCAACGTAGCTACAGACCTCCGTACACCTGGGTTGCTTGTAACACCTCCGCGCGCTTTATCCCCCGCTGACCCAGAAATATATTACAATTACCGTCTCTGAGACCGGGGGTTATTGTTCAGCCATACGTAGATCTAGATGCAAGCTATCAATGGGCTGAACAGTACTTAAATTTCGGCCTGTTTATACACTTGCGTCACCTTGCACAGAAGATCACATACCCGGTTCACACCTCTAGTGCTGTTTGGACGTACGCAGTCTGGCATGAATGCAGCTATTTTAGTATGACCGCTATAGACGACGTGACTATCAATTCTGGCATGACTAATGTTCTGGTATGACAAGGCTCAAGTTACTGCTTATAGCATTCGATCGGAGCGATCGTGATTTCCAGATCATAGCGCCCAGTATGACACTAGAAAACTTGATTTTCTCAGCTTCAAGTCATCAGTCGAGACAAGCGGGAGAGAGAAAGTAACATAAAAGAACCAATTCAAATAAATAATGGCGGACGCAACCCTTTTGAGATGCGTGGAATATGGTGGGCCGCCAAGAACCAAAGAAGCTGGCAGCTAGCCATGAGAGGTGTCATATATCGATAATTGACGTTTATGGCCAGTAATAATATATATGAAGTTCTCAATTGTTGACTACATGCATGAAATACAAGGGAAGTTACTGAATGATATCACTTGTTCCTTAACAATTCTCTGAAGCACTCTCGTAAGGCCGTCAGACAGCTGAAAACTCTTTTCAATCTCACTGCGGCTCGTGTCGATAACCCTACAAAGAATTACAACTTTGAGCAGGGCTATGAATTCTCTGTACCCTGATACTCTGAGTAAGTCTCTGTTGACGAGTGTGAGATTATAGGGTTGACAAACCTGGTCTAAACCCTCATTCGTTTACTGTTCATCCGCACACTTGTCTCAGAGCGCGAAGAATTAGTTGTCCAGAAAATGCTTACAGCAGGCTAAAGGTAACGTTTACTGAGATGAAGAGCATGAATGTCTAGGACAATGGCTCATTACCACATGAAGGATGGCTTGAAGAGAACTCATTGGGAAGGAACCCAAACTTGAGTGATGAAGCTGTGTCTGCTGGATAGATTTGCTCAGTTTCTCCCTGATGTAAGCTGATTGTCCGAAATGACCACGCACAGCTGAATCAATGATAAATTCAGCCGCACTCAAAATTCGGCCAAAGCAGATTCTGATTCAAAAATGCAAAGAAGCGATGTGCGTGCGAAGGTGCCACATGGCCGAGCCTACCAAATTGGATCGATTGACACGCAGCCGAGTTGCCCAAGTTCACTTTTGACATTAGTTGTATGTGAGAATGGGAGCTTTTGATGCGCATGATATGTCGTAGCCGGTGCTCATGCCAAGAACTTCTACAACTTCCCCTTTGGCACTTTGACTATCACCCGAGAGGAAGCATCTTCTTCCGAAGCCTTTCTTGTCCAACTCACACCAAGCGTAATACATATCTCACCTCTCCCTTAGCAGCACTCGACTCTTTCTACGTCGAACTGTGAATCGCCCCCGCTAATTGTCGCTAATACTTGGAAACAGCTTGATCCTCAGTTAGCTGTCCATCTCGACACCGAGTGTAGCTACTGATGCTACCCTTCTGCCTCTATTCCTGCCATGGCAGCCTGGCATTAACACCCACCAACGAAAATAAAACTCAGCGTCCACATCTTCTTATCACCTCCTGACGCCGCTCTTAAGCTCCCCTCAAAGACATATCTGCATTATGGTGCCATGAAAACCTCCGAACAAGAAGGCTTCACCACTCGTATAAGCTTGGCGATCCAATTGAAACCAACCCCTGATGGCAATACCACCGAATTCGACTTCAAGCGGACTGAATAGTTTTGTGGCTTGGTGCATCCTTCCATGCCATTCTTACTCACCGCATTATTCATTCAAATTACATCTTCCTCCGTTACCAGAAAAATATCGTCTCAGAAACGATTCCCACTGCTCAAGAGATCAAAGTGGAATGACAATTTAGTTCATTGAAGCACTCGAAATTCATAGCCATTGAGCTGTCCATCTCCGAAATGAGCCTCGACGATCGAGTCGTAGCCCCGGATGGGTTGAACTATATCCTCAACTGCATAGAGGCTATGGGGAGAGATTTTGAGTTAGTTTCACGTAGTAAAGAGGTTAGTGACCCTCATATGTTGTGGCGCTTGCCCAATCTGTTACGGAAACCACCACTGACGAGACTCATCCAGACCGGCACATCTTCGCTCCAACAGTGGGTCATATGGCCTGTTCTGTTGGATCCGGAACAACACGTCAGTTAAAGGCCTAGTCGCCTCAAAAGAAAGAATCCTGTCGTCTATTCGAACCCTTTCGTGCCATGAAGAGCTGGATCCAGCCCCCAAATTGACAAGATCAAAGTGAGCTGGATAGAATGCAATGACGCAGAGACAGTCCGGCACGAGGGAGGCCTATAAAACAGCGTTATTTGTTGACCGCTGCTACATCATGTGTTGGAACAGCTTTGCGCCACGGTCGTGTACATGTCGAAATGAACGATGCAACAGTGGGTGACGGCCGCTCTCAGGCACTGAATGTAACATAGGGGCTTTCGCCTATATCCAGATCTCTTGTGTGGCCAAAGTGATGCATCAGCAAAAACACTACTCATCCCTTCGTTCAGCAGTACGATCTGTAAGACATCCGATATGAATATCGCTCCAGGGCTCGCGTTTGACTCACCTCAAGGAACACATTGTCACGAGTTCATTCTAGCTACATGGCAGACCCGATGAATCTGTCCACCATGACACGAAAGCAGGTTATTTCATCTATGTGAAGCAAGAATCCTCGTGGATATTTCGCAGAACCAATGAACCGCCCTGACTACTCCAGCCTTCTCCATTGGCCTATGGGGCTATCAATCGAAAGCAAGATCACCGGCCGTGAGTGTATCAAGCCCGTCAATCAGCCTGCAGTCTATCTCATTAACCTGTGGAATGCCTTCAACGATCTAACCGCATCATCAGGCGACTGTAGCATTCGGCTTTGCTACACTTCTGCAGTGGCCAGGAACTGTAAGACAGATGAGATCTGGTAGATGCCCTCCATGATGGGAGTCGACTGAACCAGGAATTTGGTTCATTATTCTGTCCTTCTGTCAAGCCTCCTCATGATGGCAGTACCCTCGTGACCTTGTCGAATAGTCCCAGAGACGTTGAATCGAAACCGAATACTGATCATGGCTACAAGGGGCCATTTTTACTCAAGCAAGCATGGCCAAGAATTTGCCCCATTTTGCCAAGTTCTTTCTCAAACCGCTGGTTTACACGCCAGCAGGTCAAGCATGTCGGTCGGTATGAATCTCAATATCTAGTATTGAACTGTGTCTGTGTATGGAAGGGGAAGTAGGGAGCTAAGGTCTCCACGATTCCTCCTATGTGTGTAAGTACTTAAGTGGAAGGGCTGTTCGCACCGGTCCAATCACCTTCCGGACCCCTTTTCTGCCGTCAATATTCCCAAGGGAACGAATCCGGGTTAACTTCCAATTCCCAATTGTACTTCGTGAGCATACGCTTGGATTAACACCATTTTTTGCTCAATGGAACAAAGTTCTTCCACTCGAGCTGACAGAATTGGTCACAGTATCCATTTCGAGGGAATGGATCTGGCATATGATAGGCGTTATATCGAAGCCCTACGTATAACGGCCATTGAATCTTGGAGTTGTGAAGAAGCTGCCTATTGTCTTCTGCTTCATAAGTGTGCTTAGGATTATGACCTAAAATTCTTATACACGGCGAGAGACGGAGATCGAGTCACCATGACGCAAACAGTCACCACCTGGCGCTGGAAATGCTCTGGAGATGACTCTTTCTCACGATATGAACTTGCCACCGGCAAGTATTCGACAATTCCTTCTGGAGATCTTGAAAGGTTCTGGTTCTGAAAGGACGGAAAAAAAGTATTTATATGAATCGATGTTGTCTTGGAGTAATTGTTGACGTGTTGACGTAGAAGAAATCATGCAGAGCACGAGTACCGACTGACATAACCTCGGGTAAGTCATTGATAGCAGTGAACTTTGCCCCTCAGGAACTTACTGGCGAAAATGTAATACTCAAATCTCCGTGGCATCCATGATAGATGATCTTGTCAACCAGCGATGAACTCGCATATCGTTGTTGAGCGAGAATGAGTGAGTAATTTGGTTGCTTGAGTAGCGTAGAGATCTAGGTGTTTGCAGGTGAGCAATGGAGGCATCAGAAACAGCGATGATTCTGCTCTGCTTTCTCAACTATATGACACTCTCGGCTAGATTTCGTCATCAAAATGACAGTATTTATGGATTGCGAAACTCAAGTCATCTACCAAGAGAAAGTGTTAGCAGCAGCTTGAACAATACGCGTTATGGAATATTGTGCCAAGTCATTTGTTCTCCGAGAGTATTCTTTATGCGGCGTCTTCAAGGTATCTGTTGCTCGAGGTGTGTATCGGTTCGGAACACAGGATGGTTTGTTTTGTGCGCATCTTAAAAGAAAATGCGACTCTCACAAATAGCCAACAAGTCAGCGCAGAGAGACGATTGGCGGATGTAGGTCTCCGTGAAGAAGCCGAGGTCAACGACTGGGTCGAGCCCGTTTTCTTTCAGGGATGAGTGAAGCCTGATGTCTGCGCCGGGCACTCTGCGCCTAGATAATGACAGAGCCTCCCTTCCCACCTCATCGAACAAGTTCACACATGGTGGCGACTGCGATAGAAGATAGCAGCATATGATCGAGGGCAGCTGTCAGCAAAGATCACTAGAACGTGCCTTTGCCTCGGGAGGAGAACGCCGAGTCGAGTCCAGTGCCCCATGAACCTAAGGCCAGAGTTGCAGGTCGTGGGACTCATCACAACATTGTGAGGGAAAATCTCAGTCGTAATCTTTATACCCACTCTTGAAACTACCCCATTTGAGCTTCCTGAGCACCTTTCTGGGAAAAGCTAGCCTATTCTGTGAATCTTCAGGCCGAGATGACTTCCACGGTATCAGAACTCAAGACCATTGCTTAGACTCTCATTTACATAGGTGTCTCGCTGGTTTAAGTTATCAGACAACAGGAGAGTGCTTCGGTCATAGTTTTCCAAGATTAAGGGGGCTTTCACGTCTAACCCAGCTAAGAAACCTCGCAAATCTAGGCTTGACTACGCTCCGACCCCGATGGCCCCTTTTCTTGCTGCTGCTGCTACCTCCGCCGGTGGTATAAATTGAAGACAACTACGCGGGCTCAGGCGACTTTTGTGCTATGTGAGGTTCTTGGGATACCTTTCGCCGTCGATTTGCGGAATGAGGCCCGTTCCTGACAATAGCTCACGGTAGAGATCGCTCTTGCGAGTCTGGAAAAAAATAACAAAAATAGGAAACTGGATCTTTCATTCAAAGTAGACACAACAACCGTAACACTGAAGACATGATATTCTCTACCGCGTCTTGAAGTAATTTATAAAGAGGTCGTAGTAGTTGTTGAAATATTGACGGCAGAAAAAGGGGCTTCCGAAGGCGATCGGGCCTGTGTAAACGGTCCTTCCACATGGTTACATTCAATGGAGAAATCGTGGATCCTGCTCACCATCATCCTCTTCCAGTCTACGAACGCAGTTCAATATAAGATTATTCGACTTCTCACAGGCCGAAAGGCTTTGCCATGCTTACGCGTATACCAACAGTAACAGAGCAATATGTCGTGGTGGATCACGCACCACAGTGATAGTCAACAGAACCATACATTTAAATCAGTCTCTAATCAGCCTTCGCCTTTCAACCCAATGATTTAAGACATTGAAGACATTACCTACTCTGCGAGGTCAACTAGAGCTGGTCTCATATTCCGGGGGCGCGTTCACTTCATGTTGTTTCGGGCTGTTCCAACTCATGAGTTTTAAGTACCTTAGCCGTAGAGCGGCAAAGTGAAAGAATCATTTAGAAAACAGATTTAACAATGTTTGCGACGTTGTTGCATTTTGATGGCGATTTCTGTAGAATCATGTGACGCAAGAGCAAGTGTAGAATACGAGATGCTCATTTGTCTCCGCTTCACTAATGGCAGTTCAAGTTCTGTCCCTATTAGTATCTTTTGTAAAGTTCTCACCGTTCAGAAAAACACTGACATCTCTGAAGCCATTCATCTCTCTGCATCGTCTCACTTCAAGCCGTGACCATTTGCCGAACCAACTTAGAACTATCATTCAATGCAATAAATATCTTACTTCGCAGATGAGCAAGTGAGTATAATGAGCACTTCAATCTCGCGGTCGACCGTCATCTAAAACCGCCATGGTAGCCGTGACGTTTGTAGATGATCACTTGCATTCAAGATGAATGGGTTCCGACAAGTACAGCACGCCATATATTTCCTACAACGAAAGGGTGCCTCAGACCCCCGTCAACGATGAGTATACTTAAGCGTACACCTGACCGAGGCGACGGCAACTTACATCTTGACACTCGGGTCCATGGCTACATTCAGGTATCTTATTGCAAATCTGTCGTTTTCCGATAAGAGATCAGAAAACGAGGTGGTTTAAGGGCACAAAACCCAAAGAAACTCGAGCTTGTTTGGAATAGTCTGGCCCTAAGCCAGCATTTACGCTGCGAAAGTATTTGTGACTTGAAACACCAAAAAGGCTGATGAGGAGCACTGGACTCGGCGTTGAGAAATACGCTTTCTGTTGCTTTCTTCTACTGACATCACACCTCCAGACAGGAGGGTCGCCTTTGGAATTACAATGGGTTGGTCACAGTGGACTTATCTCCAATGAAATTGGGTGTTGAGTGGCTCAACTGACCGTAGCCAACTGCTAGTAATTGTCGTCCCTTTGGCGTCCAGTCTTCACCTGGCCCGTCATCAATGAAATCAACGGGTGTTGCACGCCTAATAGGAGCACAGGTAGACCGTAATCGACGTAGAACCGCCCCCGAGGGAATGAGAGCTTGAATCGTTGGTCGTAGAGAGACGAAGCACAATGATGAAGATGGTGAAGGGCGATATCAACGTAGCGCAAGGTCTAACCCTCAGGGTTGGTGGCCCGGGTTGATGAATGTGTGCGAAGACCATTAGGAAGGCTTGAAAGTAAAGCTGAGAACTTAGATGATCATTTACATGTTTTCTCTGACTTCTGTCTTGCCCGCACCAGAGACCTCGACATTGTCTTTTTGCGAACTTTAAATGGGAAGCGTCAAGGCACTTGTGAATATTGAAGCATGACGCAGACCGTGACAAGCTTCCTTCAAGGCTTCCTGAATGACTGTTCTCGAAGTTCTAATGAAACGCATCCAACGGCTGCGTGCCTTGTCGCAAAGATGATTCCTGTTCCACGGGGCCATTCAGGGTTTGTGCCTGGAACGACAATCTCAAACGCCTCAGGGCCAACGGCTGGCAGAGTCTGCGTTTGGCTGTGTGAGCCTGGATGAAGTCCATTATGTTAGAAAGCTCGTCGAAATTTCCAGTGCAATTCCTGGGCTACGGAGCTCTGACCCTTGGACTTGATGTTCGTTGTGTAGAATTAGGATGGATGTGGCCTGTTCGAGACACGTAGGCGATCCAGAACACCAGTATGTGGCTGGTCAAGTCTCTGTGGAGAGAAGCAGAGGAGTGTTGATTAGCCAGAAGTACCAGCTTGGGAATCGGGAGAACATACCCTCAGGCTGTTTACTTGTGGACGGTGTCACCAAATCGATCCCTCGTTTTGAACACAACCCGATGGAACTTGATCTAGTACATGGAGCAATGTGTCCCCCAAACGTTTCACATGGGCCTCTGAGGGAGTCGACTATGTCCGATAACATCCATGTTTGCTTCTGTCTTTGTGGTTTTAGCCATTTACTTGAGCGGTACATAAAGTCGGGCAACCGCTGTACGTTAGTGGAAGCTTGCTCTGATTTATTTACTCCTTCACAAAGACCTGGAAAGAAGGCGCCAAGTCACTGAATTCCAAAGCTCTCCTTTTGTTGTAGTCGATATCTGCGGCGGTATTCAAGTCGTCGGATCCAAGCAGGGCGATGCAAAGTTCAAGATTCACGCAATAGGAGCTGTAGAGGAAGTCTGATGCAATGGCACTGGGCTTGACTGTCCTACATCACGACTGTGTGTGGATTGCTGCGTTGCGATTATTCATCAGGCTAAGAAGCGCCTCAGGACTGTGTGTCGGCCAATGGCTGCTTTGACAAGAGATAAGTAGCTACCGGGGCCTATCTCGGAGAAAGATTTGCTTGACCATGTGTATAACAACATTTCGAAAAGGAACGATGATTGTAGCCATTGTGAATAGCACGTAGCAACTATTGGCTGCGAGATATTATAAGAAACACACTCTCGGTCCTCTTCTACCCAAATCGTCCTGGTGGAATCACCGGCGAGCGATCCCAGGGACGGGAGGTTGACTGGTCAATGGAACTGTGTGCTCGCTCGTCCACATTCTAGGCCGTAATACCCCGTCTCAGACGGCTTCGAAAGGCATCCGGTGTGGCACGGCAAGTCGTGTGTGGGCTGGTCTTGCTGGCATCTGCGACCAGACTTAGACGAAAACAAGAGGTGGGGGTGTCTACCCAAGTCGAGACGTCAGTTGATTCGAAAAGCACGCAGCGTCGACCTCAGGTGGCAGAGAAGGAGGACTGACGACTTAAACCCCGTAGCGCAGTTGCCACGCTTTAAGCCTCCATGTCAAAGTCAAACTTTGCGTCAGGTTCAACGTTTGTATTGTCTGTTCTTCAGGGCAAGGAATTCAAGTGTCGAGGGTGGAATGCTGTCAATAGGTGTATGACACAGGGAAGAAGGTCACAGAGGCCAACTGCTGTTAGGGTCTAGAAGATGAATTACTGTAATCTGCCCCCTCCCTCGAAGTGTACTCTCAGCGCCCTATATGTACCCGAGCTGCTCCTTTGTTGCTTGGTCCTCCTCCTGTTATCCCTTATGCTATCCCCTATCCGGGCAGAGCCTGAAAAATGCGTTGACAGTCGTCCTAATCCATCAAAGATTCCAGCTTGAAAGCCTTTCACGAGGATGGGGACGATGGGGGGATGGGAACGATCAAGTCGGGGTTGAACTCCTTGGCGATGGGCATGATGATCTTTTGGAAGGCGGCAGTGTACTCGCCATCCCCCATTCCCTGAACATGCCATCCGATTTCGAATTCTTTCCCAATCCAGGTCCTGTACCGCAGTGCTCGAGGGCTCCTTCCGGTATTTCTACATTCTCTGGTGGTTCGGGGTGGAATTGTCCGTTTTGGTAGACGTGAAGGGAGATGTATAGAGCATTTAGGTTATACGAGGACGAGGAGAATGAGGAGGATAGAGAGGATGAGGAGGACAGGGAGGACGGAGAGGATGGAAGGGATGGGGAGGATGGCGATTCAATAAGATGTTGAAGTGCATCCTCCAGAGTCTCAAAAGCTGGATGGCGCGCAGTGTACGTCGCGTCCAGGTGGCCTGACGATAAAAATGAAGAGCAATGTCGCAGGATTTTGCGATACTCTCTGAAGTGTGAAATGTTGAGGAAGAAACAAGGAAGGAGAAGCTCTCAAACCATTTAAGGTGGAGGTAGACTGCTGAGCCCAGAGACTATGGTGCTATTGCCCACGAGACTGGCCGATGGGTTTGCGAGCTGCAGAGGAGAAGAAAACCGTGAAGTCAAGAAGTCGGGAAATTGGGGAGTTGAAGACGGGATGCTGAGGCTGATGAGGAGCGGCGGCGACGGTGATAGACCAGCATTCCATGTGGAGACTGCGGGAGCTGAGTAGATTGCAGAGGTCTCCTGTGGCGGAGGTTCGATTGGGTCGTTGCTATCGTCGCCGGCCTAGAGATTGAAGGCGGGGTTGAATGCTAGGTCATCTGCCCGGATTGCCCACACGATGTTGTTCGCCGCGCAGAGGGTGTTGTTGTTTGGGGCGGACATGGCTATGCTCGGAAAGCCCGGGCGGGTGGGACCCCTTGAGGGTTCTGCCGGGGGATCTGAGGGGTATGCTGCCGAAGGCTTGAGATTTGGAAGATTGGTCAATGGCCACATTAGAACGGTGGGTTTTGGACGTACGGAACAATCTCGGCGCTTAACGGCACCATTGTCTTGACGGTCATCGTCTCAGGGATTTGACGGTGTCCCATAAGACCCGTCTCCAGCAATAGTTTGTTCACCTGGTTGACCAGAGCATCGGATTGTCCTCCCTGGAATGCTCTTAAGTGAGGGCGTGAGTGCCGGCCAAATGTTTGCAAACGATGGGAGTGTGTTATGCGAGATGTCTTATCTCTCCGCCACGAGTCACTCTTGCCGAGGTCCTGGCGCATCTTCAGCTCAATAGCATCAACGACGCCGGTATCCCATGTCGCCGTCTTGTTCTCGTCCCATTGTCAGTATGAGACGGGGCACCAAGTAATGAGCGGTCCGTGGCGGGTATCTGTCATCCACTTTGTTGCGTGGTGGCTTACGAGACTGTCAAAGTGGAGGATTCCAACGACTCAGGCCGAGTCGTGGACGAGGATGCTGCAATCAGTTTAGAGACGGGGTATCAGCTCGTTATTTTGAGTGGAGGTGGTGAACTCACGGTCGGCATTGGAGGAGAGGAAGCGTCGACGGTGCGGGGAATACGGAATGATGGCACGAATGCGAACGCAACAGTAGAAGTCGCGTTGCTTCTTGATCGTTGGGACGTAATAGGCCATACGATTGCCACAGATTTACTAGATTGGATCAGAAAGTTATCAATGGTGGAACACACGATGTTGTGATGAGAGGCTGGCAACATACCGTCGAGCTATTGTTGCGGTATATGGTGGCTGAGGATCGATGATGAACCCCCTCTACGAAATTAGTCAGTGATGTGGCTAGAAGAGAGTGGGAAGACCAGATTCGTCGACTTGGGCAAAGGACGGGAGTTTCTGGTTCTGGTGGTGTCTTGGGGGATGTCGTCGATGGGAGACTCACCAACTAAGTTCTGGCCACAGAAATGTATAAGCAGATGTGCGCGCTGAGAAGAATCTGATAAACTGCCGTTGTTGTTACCGTACCTTGGTGCCTATGCTTTGCTGCCATAGCCCACGGCAATGCCCTTGTTTGACAAGGACAAGAGGGTTTCAGCAGGCTGAGAGTGATTTCCGTTTGTCAAGGGCGCGCTCTCTGTGTGGGCATAGCCGATGGCGAGAGGCTGGGCCTTCTCCGTCTCCGACTGCCGAAATATGGCGAAACGGAAGACGTTACCGTGGGATGTTGATAGGCGGCGATGATGATAATGATGATGACGATGGTGGTAGTGGTGGAGGTAGTAGAGATGTCGCGAGACTATGCAAGCCAATACAAAAGACCACGATGCATGAACCACTGGGCGACAAATACGTCTTCGAGCCGTTCAATCTTCTCCTGCAGCAGAGTGACTTGGTCTGCAGTGGGGATTGGAACAGTTGAATCGGCTACCGCTTCGGACTGAGAACCATGTCCTGCTTTGCGCTGCGACTTTGGTGGATGAGGAATCATGTACTGCTCCAAAGAGACTGTTGGTATCCCTATCACAGAGTAATTGGCTCGAACCGTGGGCTGACGAAGAGGTCAATTGAACTATATGATCTCTGCATGAGGTGGAAAAGGGAGGCTCAAACCGTAGGTTGGGCAGGCCGCAATGATCACAAGTATGGTCTGTAAGTGGCCCCTGCGCGGGCCCGCGGCCTCAAGGTCGAATTGGTCTTCCAATGCGACAGAGATTGCTTGTGATCGGAAGTCCATACGAGCAGATATGGACTGGCTCTGGATGAATGGAGCCTGGCTGCTAGCACGAGGGGATTGCTGAGACACTTCGTACGAGTTTGGGGTTGTGTACTGTTCATTCGCATCCCGGCTGGCCTTGGAATATGCGTGGCCGCTTGAGCTTGTCTGCGCATGCTCGGAAATGGCGAAACAGTTCGCGAGGAGTTGCGTTACCAAGTAGTTGCCACCCGCGGCTGTAGAATCCCGGTAGTGGAGTGACTGCCATCCAAGGGAGTAAGTGCCCATCCAGTGCCCGCGGTGTTGGCATCCAATGCTGCAACACGCTTTAGAAGGAATTCGACATCTCGTCGTCTCGTCACTGCTCGTTCACGATCATCTAGTTCCAGGCGAAAGTTGAGCGGTCAGGCCGCTCTTGGCAGTGACGGCGGTATGGCAGCGACGATGCTGGTGCGAGGTCCTGCGGGCCAATGTTAGCTTTTGTCTCTTGGAGCGACGCAATGCCGGAACATGCCTCGTGGATGCTGGTTGGCTGCGGCTGCCACTGGAGATTCGTTCATGACCGGAACACCAAAGAGGATAAGTAATCGCGGGTGGGGTGGTCGTTGACGCCGATATTGGCGGTGATGCTGTTGCTGGTGAGAGCTGGTGCAAACCGAGGCGAGAAGCCATGGTGCAGGCACAGATGCCGAAACACTTGATGGAGAAGGAACTGCGTCTGCGCCTGATTGTGGGCAGGGGTGACGACTTGCCCAGTTCACAAAGAGTAGGTGTGATGGAGGGACTTTCGAAAGAGCAATCAGAGAGTGTGCAATTTCCGCACCTACCTTATGTAGTGTTTAGCTACTTACCCGGCATGGAAGGCAATGGAAGGTAAGGTAGGTACCGTGTAACCATTAGAAGGCATCCCCTGGTTTCCGCCTTCTATGTCACCGGAACAGGAAGCTTCCATTGATGTTGTTCTTGTCCGAAAGACCGATACTCTAATCGGACCTGATTCTTGAGAGGTTGAAATAAGGTCCGCGCTACGTGAATAAGGCGAGGGGGTCTGGTTCAAGGAATGAGGTGATGAGTGCCATAGTGTGGGACCCTATAAGACAACAATGCCAAGCTCCAAATTCAACCGTGCCCGCGGTAGGTTTTGGAGTGAGTCGGCCAAATCCAACCGCACGCCCGGCAGCTTTTGGAGTCGGCAGTCGACGCCCCACCCACGCCAGGTCAACTGCGTAAGGTACCTTCAGGCAAATCTTAAGGTTCCATTCTTTGCGGCTCGCCTGACATGCCCAACACGCTCTGTGCATGATGCGATACAGCTCTACTGATTACACAATGACATTATCAGACAGGTTTTAGTCAACCTGCTTTCCTTCTCCTCTCGCGCTCAAATGGTCTCGAATCTGAGCGACGGCCAACACTTTCAATCGCGACAACAGGGTGGTTCCTTCGACGATCAGTGGGCACGGTTGAGATTACTTGCTTGCCGAGTATCAAGTATTCTTTCTCTGTGATTCTTCGTCATCTGCCTCTGCTGAGTTCCGGTGCAAGGTGATCGACTGCTCCGACGATGGGGGATCGGGGCCACTTCCCGCCCACGTACCGACCGGTACGTGAGCACGTGCCTACCTGACCGTTCCAGGACCCACTGATACCTTCCATTTGGTCTACACTAAGTGGGTAAGGTGAGGTGTCAACCTTAATTGAACCTCACAGCTTCCTTGTTCTTTGGCATGGACTGACTTGCTCCTGGCATGACTGGACTAATGTACGTCACCGAGTACCTACCTCGTATACGTAGTGCTGATGTGGCTGATTCCCGGTCTGTTCCAGTCGTGCCGATTTTCAGGGCCACCTCACCCGCCTCACCTTCCTTAAAGTCGACAAGTACTGAGTACTCCACCTGAAAGGAAAGCCACGTCCGCATTCCAAGTCCTTCTGCCCAGGGCAGGTTACAACAGAGATTTCTTCATCCTCCGGCTGCCGGGCTGCCCACGCGCCATCTCATGCCATTCAACTGCAGCAAGTCTGCAGCCGCAGTCTTTTTCATTCCCTGCCGTGAGAATGTCTTGCCACGCGCATTCGACAGCTCCGCAGTGACCTGTTGCCTTGCATTTACACCCCAGTGTTGAACAACCCCACCGACCTGACTCACCTCATACTCCAGAAGGTGCAGTGCAGTGCAGTGGGCCCCAGGCCCGAGGCGAACTGAGGTCCACTGGCAACCGTACTTCACCTCATCCTTGGAGCGTACCTCATCTATCCTTGCTTGAGGCGTTGCGTGAAGCATTGTATGAGGTGCTTGCTGAAGCGAGTACTTTTGCCTTCCGGGCAGTCGAGCCATGTCATCATGGTGGAAAGAATGAGAGAATCTCCCCCGATGGCATTGCGAGACAAGTGTGCCAACCAATCAGACCACAAGATCCTTCTTTACGTACTTTATCAGACTCATCCACCCGGCGCCCAATGAGATCGTCACTTGTTCATCTGTCTCACTCGCCCTTCTCAATCACCTGCGTTCTCGCGCAGCAAGGTATCATGCTCTAGCCCGGTGCCCACCTATTCAGTACCGCGGCCCTCCTCGCGATTCCCGGAGGAATGTCCATGCATCCCAGAGGCCCATGAGCAACCGTACCCGTCCATTCAAATAATAGAACCAGTGTCTTTTGCCTTCAACCGTGGCTTGCTTTCTCTGCTTTCT
The DNA here is from genome assembly GCF_023278565.1 of Colletotrichum lupini. Classification (NCBI taxonomy): domain Eukaryota; kingdom Fungi; phylum Ascomycota; class Sordariomycetes; order Glomerellales; family Glomerellaceae; genus Colletotrichum; species Colletotrichum lupini. Next base: position 159,232 of record NC_064674.1, on the reverse strand, counting down.
TTCTGTTGCGGACTGCCCAGGTGATTGGTTTTCTGTCTTCACGGGGAACTACAGCCACGATTGGAATATTGACGGCAGACAAAGGGGATTCGGTAGGTGGTCGAGCCCTTGCATACGGCCCTTCCACCCATTTGCAACCGACACAGGAATCATGGGCTTTGTCCACCAACTTCTTCCCCCCTAATTCACATTCGCAATTCAACATAACGTTTATTGAGCTTCGTACCGAGTGAAAGGCTTGCCCTGCTGACGTGTGTACCAATACCCACCATCTGTTGTTGAGTCTGTCTCTGCCGTTCCAGGGTCATGGTCGAGTCCGCTGATGCGGAAATTGCCGGCCTCCCAAGGTCCAATTCCGCGTAAAAATCGTGCTCTCCTCCACCGGTTCAACTTCGACGACCCTGGTTGGCATATCTGCCTTCACCTCTTCGTCCTACTTGTCCGTCTGTATATAGATCATTCGCCTGTCTATGCGCGGCTGCTTATGTTCATAAGGAACAATGAAAAAACGCCGGTACCTTGCTAGGGTGGAGGCGTTTGCATTTTCTTTAGCAAGCCAGCGCTTCACGACCTTGGGATGGCACGATTGCTCCGATACTCGTGGGCAACTGGGTCATGAACACACTCTTGTTCTCCATTGACATGACCATTGTGTCGTCACTGCTCACCTCAAGCGCGAAGCACAGAGTGGCCATGCAAATGAGTCAATCGAGATGAGAAGTCCGTCCACGAGTAAGAGGGAGCCTTGGAGACGGGGGCGGAGGAGGAGTAGGCCGTGCCGTAACCGCCCTCCTAAGAGGATTACAGAACGTACAGACCAGAAGCTATTTTTCCTCGGGTTTTATCTAACATGTTAGCCGACTTTACCTGCCGGCAGCCCATTACGAACGCTTCTACTAGCCTCATCTTCATTCTCTGTGACGCAGAAGATGTCGCCACCTGACAAGCCTGCCATTCAGGTACACTTTTCTGCCTCACTCTAGGGAGCTTCGAGGTGACTTCGCTCAATATCAAGGTTTTCGTGATGGCTTCAATCATCCATGGCCTCACCGAATTCCACCTGACCTTTGTCTACGTAATCACCGAGGTCCACACTCGCTTGCACCCTCTATATTCAGGGCGGGCTTTGTGCCCATTTCCTGCGTCCAATAACCGTCTTCTACAATCCTCGTCGATGCCTCTATTGCGACCAATTGACTAAACTCAACTTCAAGTCAAATACATGTTGACGCATCCTCTCAACCACATCCAAGCACATGACTTGGCCCTGCGGCCTGTTGCCTTCCTGCGCACCGGCAGTTCCTCTCTTGGCTGACGTGTCGCGTCTCTTTCCTCAGCGAGAGTCAGGGCGTGGTCTGGGAAAGCAAGATATCTCTGGCAGCCTTCTGAAGTGGAAGCGATAGACTTGGTCGCCTCCAGCGCCGATTCTATGCCAGCAGCCAAGAAGGCAGTACCCATCAACTGCTAGGTGACGTCAGAGGTTGTATGCGTACACCTCGTACATGGAAAGAACGACGGCGCAGTCTGAATCAGGGTCTGAAGACAGGTTGACGGAGCTGATGTCGGGGGCTGAGGGAAGAGCCGAGGGTCGTTGGAGAGCGCGTCGAGGAGTTGGAGGAGGACAGTGTTCATCCTTTAATAGTTGGTTATTTAGCTGTGTGATGACTATTAAACAGTCATTCTCACTTCCCTGCTGCCTACTTAGCGAGAGGCATAGCGTGATCTGGCGGAATCCAAGCCTTCCTGGTAGCCATCTAAAGTAGAAGCGAGTGACTTAATCGCTTTAAATCCGATTTTATGCCACCAGCTAAGTAGACCTCGCCTCTTGACTGCTAAATGGCGTCAAAGCATATCTGCGTACTTTCCGCTTCTGTCTCTCTCATATTCGCCTATGAATAGGTCAGAAATACAGACAAAGACAAAGACTGAGAAAGACTAAGACGGATGTACCAACTCCTTCGAGCAGTTGATAGTCAAAATGTTGACCAATTTCTAACAAAGGGATTGTGCCTATTGAGGCTCATGCTACCTTCTCCTTTCCAGTGGCCTCTTGTGCCCCGGCCTCATGGCCTCTTCCGCAGCCTTTTAGCCAGCGTTCGACTCCTCCAAAAGCCTTGCGTATCTTCGCCTCTTCCTCTTCCCGACACTCACGGCTTCGAGGTCGCTAGTCAATACGCCGACTAGACCCGAAAGCCATGTCAACAAGGCCTCAAAGGTCTCAAGCATAAGTACTGGACCTTGTGGAGATGGTAGTCAAAGATCAACACTTTGAGCTCGCGGGAGCATTACGGAATGGAAGGCAAGGAAACCCGGGTTCGAAGTCTAGAGATGATAATGTACAGAGTTAATGGACAGGTAAGGTAAGCAAGGTCAGGTCGGCAAGGTGGGGTAAGAATGGTACCCGTGGGTTGGGCCCATGGTTTGGGATGAAGACGGAATGGCGGCTTCTTTTGGCATGAAGTGAACTGCTGGCGCGGCCCTAGACACGTTGCGCGGCTTCGTTGAGTCTTTCTAGTCGATTCGAGGGTATCGAGTTGGGTATGGCGGCGTGGAACGAGGAGGTCAAAAAGTCGGTCGAGGGCGCAGAGTACGTCTTAGGCAAAGCTAGCGCCGAGCGAATTTGCGGTCAGCCTCTGACGCAAACAGTCAATGTAGTAAAATAAGCATCTCTTACAAGGTATTCAGATCTTCATGGGAAATAGCTGGCTTGAACATTGAACTCACACCGTCTTCGAGACTGCGCACCTCCAGCAGGGACTCCGTGGTTGTGCGTGATGGTGTAGCGACGGAGTTGTCGTCGTCCCATCGGTTTGGTACTTGCGAGATGACGGGATGGAAAATACCCTCGGCTATCTGGTTCCATACACTGTCGCCGTCTTCGCCTTCGCCCCCGGGATGGGTTATCTGATACTATTCTTGTCGCCGGTCGACGGCGGGGGCCATGGGAAAAAGTGTTTCATTCAGAACAAACGGGATTGCGGACACCTTTTGCGTGAAAATGCCGACGAAAATTCGCGACATTTGCGATAATCGGGCGTTGGCGTTCTCGAGAAGGTGCACGACTCGGTAACATGGTGCGGGCTCAATGGCTTAGGCCCACGCCGGCGAGGCAGAGCTCAGAGAGGTCGCGCTAGATGGCATCGAGGGTCGTGTTGTTTTTTAGCTGGTCGAGAAGCCGAACGAACTTTGCATAGGGTTGAACAATAGCCACAAGTTTACGAAAGACGATTTCTGCTGTCCCTGCTTTTGTGGAAGTGTCGTATGGTCTGGAGTATCGTATAGAGGTGGGGAACTTGAGAACGATCGCGGAGCAGAAATTATGACAAGAATGAGAGCGGTGGGCAAAACACAGCGCGAAGCGGATGCGCCCGAAGACGTGTCGAAAGATGCAACAACGATAACGTCGCAGGTGGCCATGGCGAGAGAGTTATAATGGGGGCTAGCATCGACATAGGCGTCGGAAAGCTTGCTGCTGCCCTCCGAAACAATCCTATCATCATAGTCGTCATTATTGTCGAGGAGGACATTGTTAATATTGCTGGAATCAAGACTTAGACGACGGTGAAGGCGTCAGAAGAGTGGAAGCAGATAGATGGAAGCTGGCGGCCAATCGGTGGTAAGAATACGAGGGGGAAATTGAGTTGGGTAGTATGGGCAACAGGAGTGTCGTCGTTAGTGTCCTTATTTGCATCCTCGTTGGCATCCTCGTTGTCGTCCTCGTTGCTGTCCTAAACGCTGTCCTCGACAAGTCTCCGCTGCTGCCTCATGCTGTTTATGGGTGATGCCTCTTTGAACAGGACTAATTCAGGGGGTTTTGGTTGTTCTTTGGAAGGCTGTCAGATGCTGTCATGAGAAAATGGGAGGCTGCTGACCTACCTGGAAATCAAGTCTGTCATCGTGATGATGATGCATTTTGGTCCATGAGGGATATATTTGAACGGGAGGAGATGTGACAGGCAACGCCTGGATCTGGGAATGACAACCACGCGAGAAGGGGAATGCGCTATTGGGCGCTCGGTAAGGCAACCTCTTAGGACGAGGGAGAATGGTACTAATATTTGACACCTGTTGTCAATAAAAAACATGTGTGTACAAATACACATTGAAGGACGTGACTGAAGGAAACATGAAGTACAAAGTGCAAAAGGGCAGATGGGCCCATTGAGCAGGGAGAATCCAAATCGGAAGTCAACTGTCAGATGTCAGACGTACTTACTCTATGTGTTGATATCTATATCAGCACGGCAGCCGCTTGATTGGCATGAAGGGTTAACAAAGTGGTGTTTCTTGCTGTGTATGGGGGTGGGAGGAGGAAGAAGTAGGCAAAGCCCACGATTCGTCTTGACGTGGTCCTGCAAAGGTATCCAGTATGTAAGTGGAAGGGACGTTTGTGTGGCCCACCTCAGGCCGCCTCCCAGGTCCACCTTTTCTTCCGACTGCCCAGAATCCAACACCATGGTGTCTCCGGTATTACCTCGGTGACTTCCACTAGATTCTTAGAGGCGTAGCAAGGCGCCAACCATGAAACTGCCCCAGTTGGTACATTTTCCAATGGGTACCTACCAGGTGCCAGGGCACACTCCACCTCGGGCAGGATAGGGTAGTCGACCAGCCCCCGAACCTTGTTCAATTAGCGCGTACCTTATCCCAACCTCGCAAGCGTCTAAGTATAACCTCGCAAGCGTCAGGCGCGATTGAAGTGCCCATGAGAAGGTGCTCCCGAGGTTCTGCCCGGGTCCAAGGCGGCAGCCTCAGGACCACACATCACGCGCCAAACTTGACGTGGCCCATTCTGACGGCCTGAACTGACTCCTACCTAGGTAGCGCCACTGCAGTATCGCATCTCCGTTATCTATGTACCTACCCAAGGTAGGTAAGGTAGACGCGCGCCAAATGTGCGCACTTGGCATGCATTGATCCAAGAGAAACCGAGTAGGACCATATGAGGCAACGTCAGATGGCAAGTCGGGCATCGACATTGACATCAGTGACGTTGGCAGCCTTGGCGGGGTTTTCCCTTGGTCTTCTCGGCTCGGTCGAGCAACGTTCTGGGCGAAAAGTGTCTGGCCGGCTACGCGTTGGCTTCTCTCCAGCAGCTTGCTTGTCGACCATGCACTGCACTAGGTCAGTCAAGGTATTCGAAAAAGAGATGTTGATGGCGATGATGGACTGTAGAAATTGCCTTGGTATGAATGCAGGATGAAGACAAGGCCCGGGCGGCTTGGTCCATGATCGAGAGCCGATGCATTTTTGGTATCGACTAACGTACAGCCGAGACACTGTAAATTCCTCCTTAGGTGTATCCAAGACACCAGGTTCTTCTACAGACTTGCTTCTTCGAGCTTGACTCGAGTTATTTGCCGACTTCAAATTGCGAGATAGGACCTCTCTGACCAAACCCATCCTTCGCACATTGAACTCAGATACTGACCAGAGGCAAACAAGGATCGCCCACTCTTCCCGACACACAATCAATGACATCAGTTTTCACAATTTGTCATCTCCACAAGCCGTCGCGGCTCACCCTCCCAAAGCCAGGCTCCCGTACACAGTCCTTCAAGCAATTGATCCCGGGTTGCCCCCATTCCCATCGGAGGTGGTGAGGCCTCCATCTCTTCCTCGGAGATGCCTGAATCCTTTGCTGCCGACCAGGCTAATGCCCTGTTCAACAGTTGTAGCTCTTCCAGGCACCTTTGTCCCAATTAACCGGTCTATTTCGACGCCATCCCGCCTCGCCTCGCATTTCATGACATTGTCAGACTGTATCACTAGTGCCAGAATTCGACAATTTCTCGCTGTACCTAGACAGTAACTGAACTACAAGATCATTCCTCGCATTGGGCTCCTTGCCGATTCGTGTGCAGTGTATGCCGTGCTCTCAAAACCCGATGAGCCACCTCAAGTTCACAAGGTTGGCCGCCACGCTTGGCATCAGCTCGCTTTTCTATACAAACGACCGACTGAATAGGCAGCCAAAGCACCTACCAACGCTTCAGGGCGAGAATCAGGCCCACCCCGGCAGTCACGGCAGCCGGATCATTGAATGCTGAGGCTTCGGTGGTATATTGATAAACACCTACGATGCCGAGTTCTCTGGCCTAATAGCTGCCGTGTCCTTGTCATTGTCCATAACCTCCAGTAGCCTAGACTTCCCTCCACTGCCATTCCTTTATGCCTTCCTTTCCCCTTTCTGATGAGTGCCATTGTCCTCTTCCGCGTCCTCATCGTCCGTCCCATTGTCGTCGCTATCCTCTTGGTCATTATCATCATCGTCACCCTCATCCTTGTTCCCGCTGCTAACCTTCTTTCTATTTGACAAAGAACATTTCGACACAGTCTTGTCGTACGCTGTGCCAGAACTGACACCACTCCATGCTCGCTTCGAGCTCCACGTCGTGTACAGAACCTCATCAACATTGATCTTCCACACCCATGCCCCCCGAGCTTCCGGTACCAAAGCCTCCGAAGCATTGTCCACTCGCAGCGTCATGATTCGATCAAACTCCGCAATCCAACGCTTCGTATTCGGACAAATACGGCACATGTCACTCTTGAGCTCATCAATGACCCTCACTTGCGGGAGGAGATCGAGCGTGACCTACTCCATACTTGTCCAAATGTTAGGAGCCGCCACCGGCGGAGAAGTAATTGCCTGCAAGGCCCGTTGGGCGGTCACGACGTTCTGATCTGTACGATGCGGGACGTTCGATTGAGGCCAGATTGATTGAGAGCTTAAGAGAAGGACTGAGCGGTTAAGCGACTACTCCTGTAAGTAGGCGTACGACACAGAGGAAGCTCACAGAGGCCGAATGCTGTTTGAGTCAAAGTGATGAACTACCGAAATTTGCCCCTGCTTCGACCTGTACTCCCTGCACTGTACATACATTTGAGCAGCTCTTTCTTGCTTCGATATCCCCTTGTCATCCTGAAGACTCCACGCAGATGTTCATAGCGTGCTGGTTGATCCTGTCGTCCCACATTGCAGTAAGCTGGTGGTAGACCTCGTCGTTTGAGATGAGAATGCTAGGCACAGCATGCCTTTGCATGAAGTTCCACGCAGCACTCAAGGTACCTCTAACAGCCTCATCATCACTCTCTATGACGTAGAAAATGGCGACATGAGGTTGCGCTGCTTTTCTACAGTGCAGTCGACACCACTATTACGTGCTGGGATGGAACCGTCGCGCTGTGCTGCTCGTAGGCCGAAGATAGAGGAGAAAAGAAGATGTGTTGTAAATGAGGCTCGGAATATTGCAACCAGGGGTGCTATGCCTTGGGAATGCCACCCCTGATACTTGATTTGTCGCCTTGATGGAGGCATGACGAGTGAGCATTGCAGGCTCCAAACGAGCCGTGTATTATTCGTTCCGAGTGTTGCTATGGGTTAACCACAACATCCGTGCTACGTCTGCCTTTGAGTCAGGAGATCATTCGTATGAAGGCAATCCAAAGATGGGAGGTACCAGATACGGGCGTCGCGCATGTTGACATACCGTACGATGATTCCAGAAGACATCGAGCAACCTAAGCAGCGGGCCGCAAGACCAGAGAACGAGCATACGAGATGGATATAGTTATCCGAGTTGTTGGGGTAGTCGTAGTTCAGCACGTGAGTAATGTTGCGAACATCTTGAGCGACGGATTAGTAGATGATTGCGGAATGGTCGTGATGAAATTACCTTTCGTGGGCTGGTTAGCTGAACTGACCCGTCAAGATATAAGATGAAGAGGAGGGGATCACCTTCAGGCTCAGACAGGTACCGCGATAACTCGTTGGAATCGCTTCCATCCATGGAATAAGTGACCTTACGAACGTGTGAGCGAAGCTTGGAGACTGCAGCACTCATTACACCGAGAAGTTCAAGAGCCATGTTCTTGGCAGAAGCGGCGGTCCCATCTCCCTCCCAGAGCTTCATCATGTCAAACGTCATTTGCCGGAGAATGAGCTCTCCCCAGCTCAAGGCGTCGAAGTCCAGCCACGACGGAGAGATTGATTGGTTCTGTGTAGGGATGTAAAAGAGAGATTCCAACCGTAAGTTGGATGGTCACTCGGGATCGAATTGGACCTCCAATCCGACACTCTGAGATGGAAGGATATGTCCGAGACTCCTTCCCTTCTGGCTTGTTGGATGATGTCATAGGCCACAGCTGGCGGCTCTCGGAGGCAAGCTCAGATGCGTTATCTCATTGGAAGGTGCCCAGCGGGGCAGTACGTGCCCGGATAATCACAAGTGGAAGGAAGTACCTATCCTGATTGAGGGTGGACAACTGAAAGCGCAGTCGGAAGCGCAGTCAAGAGTAGACAGTTGCCCAGACGGTGCCCGGTGCCAGTTCAAGTGGGTACATTTTATGCGAGCCTACCGTAGGTTCCTGCCATTGAACTTTCTCGCTTACAACGGCAATTACCCACTGCCGATGGAGCTGCACTTTCCCATTGCCAATTATTTTCTACCTAGAAGAAATTGCCTGGGTGTCAAGTAGGTACGGCGCCTGCCCACTACGGTGTTTACCTGCCCTGCTCGTTGTGGCGTGCTGTCCACGTGTAATCACTTCATGATTTGAAGCCACCCTAAGGCTATCTACCTTACTTGCCGTCTACCTTGTACTGAGATAAGGACCACCTAGGGGGCGGTGTGCACATGTCCAGTGAGATTCAATCGGACAAAGAACAGAAGTGAGTCTTGCTCTCAAAACCTGAGTGACACGGCCATTCGTCATCCACGTGATGGCGACCCCTAACCATTTTCACCCGCTTCCCTGGCCTTCTTTCTCTCCCCTAGAGACACCCCGTCCGGAACTGTTGCAGCTCCTGCTGCGAGAAATGGGTCGGATCAACAGTTCCGCTCTTGGTGCTAGATCTGCTGCAGACAAGTACACGAGAACGGAAGCAATTACGGAACTAACGGCTGTCTTTTGCAGGACAGGCGGGTAAGCTGGTAGATGGACTGTACTGGAGCATCTTCACAACATCGTTCATCGGGAGTGATGCGAGCACGCCGGTAGGGATAGACTGAGATGGTGCCACCTTCTTATATGAGTCCTGGCATTTCTGGTTCTGATCGCTGTTGCTACCTTCTTTGGTATCCTTCTGGTTCTGCTCAGTGAGAACTGCAACGCATTGCTCACTCGCAAGCTCCTGCTCCTCCTACTGCTCCTGCAGTTGCCGCTTCTGCCGCTCCTGCCGCTCCTGCCCCTTCTGCCTCTCCTGCCCCTTCTGCCTCTCCTGCTTCATCTGATCCTGCTCTTGTCGTCGACGTTGACGACCAGGACATTCGGCGCTGAGAGCTGCGAGGCGATTCGGCCTTCCCATGCTGTGCGGGCGAGGTCATGGCGCCATGCGCCGATATTAGTGTTGGTATACACATCCAAGATTGTTACGAAGGGCAATCACATGGCGGTTTATTGCTGCGTATGGAAGCGGAAGGAGGAAGAAGTGGGCGAAGGATTCCTCCAAAAATGGTAAGTCAGTGGAAGGGCCGTTTGCATGGCCCAGAATGCCTCCTAGATCCACCTATTCTGCCGACTGCCTAGAATTCAACAGTTGGCTTGGAAGCTGTCTGGATTGAGGGTCTGTTGGGGGCGGAAGTCGGAGTAGAGGGCGGGCAAATGGGCTCTGCGCAGGCAAGGGAGTTAGTATACAATTGAGCTCAAAGCTTGGAAGACGAGGCAATGAGAGGGAGGGGGGGGGGGGAGAAAGAGAGTGAGGCACGGACTTGCGGAAGTTTTGGTCGTGTTCGACGAGGAAGTCGGCGAGCTCTCTCATCTTGGTCGGGTGACGTCGGTCATTGGTATCCACCCGACGTCAGCGATGTTGGATCTTTCGGTTGGTGCAAGACTGTCGGATTAGAAGTCTAATTCGACCGCGGCATACAGCCGACTGCGCAGGGGCTAATTAGGGGCCCTATTTACGATTATCGTAGCCAGCCTAACCTACGGTTAGAACCTCCTTTTTATACTTACTACGTAGATATTTATATAGTTTAATTAATCTCTTCGTTAACTACGGTTCGAACTAACTACCCTATAATAAGGATACTAATATTAATTAATATTTAAATTCTATTATTATAGATCGGTAAGGTATTTTATTATATAAAAGAGACGACTTTTTAATACTATATAGGATAAGAGATTTATATTAATTAACTTTATAAAAGTAGACGAAAAAGGAGGCGATTTTTAAATACCGTACGGAATTAAGTAATCGTAGCTTTTTATTACTTACGAGAGGTCGACGTTTATTATATTAAAATACGTTAATTAACGGAACCGCTTAAGTAACTAGCTTTTTATTATCGCCCCGAGTAGCTTTTTTATTAAACGACTTTTCTGCGGCCGGCCCGCGATTAAAAATTAACTAGTTAAATTAGAAAAAGGAAATACCTATACGACGACTACTTATTTAATTAATTAGCGCGACGAATAAGCTTAATAATATAATATAAAAGAGTACTACGTAATTAAAAAAGGGGATTTTTAAATATAAATATTCTTACTTAGTAACGAAGGTGACCTTATGGGAGCTATTAAGCTAAGAGATTTATAGTATATAGAAAAGTCTATTACTACGAGGATTTTATAAATATAACTTTAAGCCCGTGATCTAAACGACCTCTTTATAGCTCCCTTAACTACCTCCCGGGTATTACTTAGGAATATAGTATAAGGGACGGTTTAATGAGGGAGGAGGGGATTTAGAGGTCCTAATAGTATTAAGTTAAGAATATTACGGATCTCGGAGATTAACTTAAGAAGAAGGCGGCTACCCTAAAGTAGTCCTACGACCTCCCGCTAGAGTTATTATTAGCTTAAGAAAAGGCTAAAAGGACGAGGATCTGAGGGGAGGAAAAAGAATTTTCTAAAGGGCCGCTAAAGGGCTTCTTTTTATACTAGCTCCCGGCGCAAGATTACTAATTTCGAGAAATTAACTAAGTAATAAAAGGGATTACTAATAAGTAATAATTACCTAACCGTAATTAAGCTACGAAAAAGACTACTTAAAAGATATAAAATAGGGTACTAAGAGGCTATAAAAAATAAGATCTCTAAAGTATCTAACCCTACTGCGTATAAGCGATAAGTAGGCATTTTTAGTAAGTTTTTAAAATTTACGATTTTATAAAAAAGAGGGCTTAACTTCGTTAACCGTACTTAACGGCCTATACGGTTCTTAATAGCCTATATAGCTCTTTTATAAGCCGTATAGCGTTTACTTTTAATTATTTTTATAAAATACCGCCTTAGAAGAGGTAGGTCGAGAAAAGAAGCAATTTAGAGATTATAGAGAGTACGAGGCTTAGGAGGCTAGAAGTATACGGGATAGTAGAAATTAAAAACTAATAAAGATCCCGAGACTAATTATTATATCTTCTTATAGTAATATAAACGTCTACCGCTACTATTATAAAAAAGAATTATTAAAACCTACCCTTTTATACTAAACAAAAAGGAGGATCTTAGTAAGTATAATAGCTAGCGATTTAGAAAAGTAGTAGTAATCGTTAAAAATAATAAAAACGAGAGTAGTAGCGAGACGGTAAGAGGAAGTAGGAATCTCCTAGACCCCGATAAATTCGTTAAGTAGTAAAAGTATAAATTTACTATAACTAACGCGCGGATTAAATATATTTTTATTAAGATTAAATACGCTAGTAATTATTAATACGGGTATAAGCTAGAGTACGACCCTTAGCGAGTTAAAATAAAAAAGAAGAGGACGAAACCCGATCCTAAATAGAATCCTAATCCTTTATAAGTAGGTAAATATTAACTTAGACTATTAAGGGACGTAAATATATAAAATTACAAATTAGCTTAACGGTAAGTAAATTAACGCGGTATTAATCTATTTAACTAAGGTTTATAAAAAAAAGGGGCTATAGGGGTAACCCCTATTTTACGAGATCGTAGACAACCTTAGCTACTGATTAAATAAATAGTTTGCGAGCGTAAGCTTAGGAATTACGAAAGTAGTTAATAAATTCTTTTATAAGCGAGGGGTATTATTAGCGTAATTATAATTACGAGAGCTATATAAAATATTAGTAGCGATAATTATAAAGGAGGAATTCGTACTATAAAACTAGGTATAGGTCGATAGAGTATATAATCGCTTTAACGAATTTAGAAAAAGGGTAAACGACCCAAATTTCCTCCTTATAATTACTAACGGAAATCTATCGTCGCAAAAGGATATACCGGGGCAAAATATAGTACTAGAAATACGATAATCGATAATTTTACCTATTTCGATTTATAACTTATTACCGCTATTAATATAAAATTCGGCGCCGATTAGCTAATAAGAAAGGAGGTAAACGACCCGAAGTTACTAATAGTACGTAGCAACGTAGGGATCGTATATAAATACTAAAAATCTAGTAGCGAATATAAAGTAATTTATAGACCTTAAAAAGATCTTCTTAAAAGAGAAATTATACTCTGGGGGGAAGTATAAGGTTTTATAAGAAACCCTAACGATGTTTTATAATTACTATAAAAAAGTTAAAATTAGGGAATATTAGTACTATTCGGTAATTAATATCGTATTTATAAGTAAAGCCTCTAATTATTACTACGAAGCGGTACGTAATCTTAATTAAAACGACTTTTTTAATATAATTAACGTAATCCGAAGCCGCTTCGAGACTTACGATAAGAACCTAGAGCTCCTATTTAAACTACGAGCGATTTTTTTCGTATTTATAGCTAAGATAATAGAGGGTAAATTGCGAGTAGAGATCCTCGAAGAGCTTATCGATCGAATCGATAAGCTAGCGAAAACCTAGTTAAATAAGGGGATAAACGAGCGGAAAGTTAGATATCTTTATACTATAGTTTAGTATATATTAAAAATAAAAATTACCCTATACTAAGTACTTAAAAACTACAAGACGCTTTGCTCGAGGCTAAGATCTAGTTTTAATATTAAAATAAGAATACCGCGCTAAACCTATTTCTAAGCGTACGACGGCCCTTATTAATAATATTAAGTTAATTAAACGTATAATAAGAAAAGAAAAGAGGCTAAATATAATAATTGCTAGTAAAGAGGCCTAAATTCGTTAAATAAGTAGAGATTTAATTTATAAGTAGGGTAATAGAAAAAGTAATATTATATTTATAAGAAGGATAGATATTAGTTAAGTAATTACTCTAAGGAAGAGCGTGCTAAATTATATAAATAGTATAGAAAGTTAAGGGTAATAGACGGCAAAACTAGCCCTCGTTAGTTTAACTAATTCCTCGTTATATATAAGGGTAGATCCGGGGGTATAGAACTTAGTAACGGTAGCTAAAGTAGCGGCCTAAAGTATATACCCCCTATAAGAGATTTAAAAAATAAGGAAGATTTTACCCCCTATATTAACGAATTAGATTATAACGAAATTAACGATATTAACTACTCTTTTTTTGCCCCGTTAGCCTCTAGAGGATATACGAGGCTAAATAAATAGAGAGTAGTAAAAGCTCTTAATAAGTAGGCTTTTATTTATAAATAATAAGGGAAGGTCCTTTAAATAACGGATATAGAGGTAGCTAAAAGGGCGAATTTAATAGGGCCAAAGCCTATTTTTTTAATAATTAAGGAGAAGACGCTATCTTTTTTAATATCTAAAGAAAAGGAATATAGTACTAAGTAAATCTAGGGGTAGCTAGAGGGGTCCTTTTTATACTACTTAGATCCCTCGAATACTAAGCTCGTATAAGTATTCTACGTAAGTAAAAAGTACGGCCTAGACAATTTTTATAAGATTATCCTAGATACTAGGGTATTATAATAGTTAATTAGAGGAAAAGGGTAATTCTAAGCGCTATAAAAGACTGCGCTAGTAATACTTAATACGTTAACGGCAGGTATTATAAGGATTAGTTTCGGCTTAGGTAAGGAAATCGTCGCCCTAAGTATAGTAAAAGTAAAGACGTACTTCGGAACGATAACTTTTTATATTTTACTTATTAATATCCTATTTCTCCTATATCTAAAAAATATAGATCGACTAGGTATTATATTTAATAATACGAGGAATAGAATCTCTAGCGGTAAGTACTTCGAAGTAGTTAAATAACGATAGGGGTATGCGTTTATAAAGCTTATTAACGATACGAAGTTAATTAATTACTTAACAAAAAGTAAGCTTAGAAGATTATACTAGAGATTTAGGTACCCGTTAGTTACGAGGCTATATAACCTCTTAAAGTAATTAAGTAATAATAATATTAAAATAGGGGCGCTAGAGTAGTTAATAAAAGTATATTACTAATACTAGATAAATGCGCAGAGCCTACGCAGATTTAAGTTTAAATTACGTAATAAGTTTAATTTTAACTAGGAAATCGTCGTCGATATTTTCTATTTAAATAGTTAACTAGTATTATATATAATCGACATAGCTATATCTTTCTAAGTAAGGTAATTCCTCTGGGATTTATAAGTAAAGATAGTATAGGTAGCCTTATAAAAAAGCTAGATCGATATATATTAGGGACCGCTAGACGGTATTAGAACCGACGCTAGTACTAGCTTTAAGTTAGTATAATTTAAGGATAATGCGACGGCCTACGGTATATAACTAAAAGTCGTACTCGTTAAAGCGCACTATAGTATTAGAAAAGTAAAAAGGGCGTTTAGAATTATTAAAGAAGAAAATCCGGATTTTACTAATAATAAATGCCTCTAGATAGTACTTAAATATTATAACGATACTATAGGGCCTAACGGACTTATACTAACGCTATTAGTATTTAGAGTATATTTAAAAACGACCTTAGCCTTACTACCGTTACTAGGTATAAGCTAACGAGCCTAAGTAGTTAAAAAAGTAATATAAGTACTACGCGAAGTAAATATAAAAAAGTAAGTTAACGAAGTAATTACTACGCGCAATAGGCCTAATATAGGGGATAATTTAAATATATTACTAAATTCGGATATATAAGTATAGCGCGAAATTACTTAATAGTAGGCTAGGCTATATAAGTTAATTTCCGTTAACGAGCGCTCTTATATAGTTACGAGAGATCGCGACTAGCTACTCGAAGTATTAATTATAATAGTTAAACCGTACTATATAGATCTTAATAAGGTAATTTCTAATTTATAAAAAGAAGAAGAGCTAGGGGAAACTATATAACCCGCGGTAGAGGTATAGGAAATTATCCTCGACGAAATCGTCGTAGTAGTACTAATAGACGACGAGGAAGAGGAAATTGTTAAAAGGGCACTAATACTACTAGCAAAACGTCGTAAAAAATTACGACGGTAAGCCCTAACGCGGCAATTTATTACTAGCGACGAGGTAATTAATACTTTTTATATAGTAAAAGAGAAAGCCGATTTCGAGCTAGTAGTTAAACTACGTAAGGAAGGCGTAATTATAACTACTAAAAAGCCGTATAAGGGATTAGATCTTATTAAAGTAAATACTCTTTGCGATCGAGGGGTCTATTGATTTACCTTATATAACTTAGAAAAATATATAAACCTCCGTATATTTAAATTACGAATAGTTCGTAAGATTAAAAGGAAAGGAATACCCTAGTTATACGAGAAGTTTAGATACGTAATTTAGGGGTATAGCGACGTTAAAAAGGCAACGCTACTTATATAATCGCTTATTATATAATGCTATAGCTAACGATTAATAATAGTATTAATAGTATTATTACGGAAGAAGGGATACGAGATTTAGAGCCGTAATATTACCTAGGCCTATACCTAATCGGCCACAGGGCTCATAAGGAAAATCCTAGCCTATTTACTAAAGGAAATGGCTAGTAAGTACTTAGAAAGTACGATTATTAAAGTGCTTAAGCTATTATATAGGCTCGTAGAATTGGGTACTTATTAGTGGGCTACCTACTACGATTTTTATATTAATTAACTATTAATAGTTACTTTTACGTACGACCTATACTTATTAGTTACGGAGTACGAAAGTGACTAATTTAAGATTATTAAAATATAAACCGACGATATATTAGGCCTATCCGATATTAACTTTATAAAGAAAGAGGATAAGGAGCTTTAAAAAGCGGGCTTCGTAGCAAAGCTAAAAGAGGTCCTTATAATAAATACCCCCCTAGTATTTAATAATAAGATTTTTATAATTAAAAAAGAAACCGTCGTTTTTTAATAAAAGGGGTAGGGCGAGAAGATTAACCTCGTTAATCCGAACGTAATTAACGTTAAAAAGCGGTATAAAGCTAAGCTCGCGCGAGGGGTATATATTACGAGTATTTATTAACTTAAAGCGACTTTTAACTATATTAAAATAGCGTAGGCTATAGATCTAACTAAACGAGACGTCGAGGTACTTAATAAGTAGCTTAAGTAGTAGTAAACGAATCTTAATTAAGGTCTTATTTATTACCCGATTAACTTTATAATTAGTAAGTTCTACGTCTTCGTCGATAGGTTATTTACGAATAATAACGACCTTATTTCGTAATTAGGGTATATTATTATCCTAGTTAATAAGAGTATAAGCGAGAGCGAATTTATTATATATAGTAATATAATCTATTACTTATTAACTAAAAGTAAGTAAGTAATAAGAAGTATGCTAGTATTAGAGGTTTATAGTATAGTTAATAATATTAACCTCTTTTATACGATTTTAATAACGCTAAGGAAGATTACTAATCGAATTAGCCTTTTACTTATTCTAACGGTTATTTATACCGATTCTTATTCGCTATACGAATACTTTATTAAATTAGGAATAATAAAAAAAAAGAGGCTTATAATCGATATTATAGCCCTTAGGTAATCGTACGAAAGGCGCGAGATACTTAAAATCTATTAGATTAATAGTAAAGATAACCTCGTAGACGCCTTTATAAAAGTAATACTAAATAAGGGATTAAAGTAATTCGTAAGTAGTAAAAAAGTCACTATACGAATAAAGGGATAGGTTATATAAAAAGAGTAGAGAAAAGGGGGAAAAGGAGACGACTTAGTAAACGGGCCCGAGGTCGAATTATACCTCTAACCGTAGTAGTTAAATTAATAAAAAAAAGAGAAAGTTAGTATTAGATCAGAAGTTTAATTTAACTACGGTATATAGCCGACTACGTAGGGGCTAATTAGGGGCCCTATTTACGATTATTATAGCTAGCTTAACCTACGGTTAGAACCTCCTTTTTATATTTACTACGCAGATATTTATATAGTTTAATTAATCTCTTCGTTAACTACGGTTCGAACTAACTACCCTATAATAGGGATACTAACAAAGACTGAATAATTGTAGTACTGAACTGCGTATGTGTGCCCGAGAACAACGTTGTGAGCAGAGCTCATGTTTCCTCTCCTGGGTGTGGATGTGCGAGAAAGTGAAGGGCAGAGCAACCAGACTGTCGATCAGAAGACCAAGCAGAGAGAGAAGAAGACTCTACAGATGGTCGTTTCCAAGAACGGAGGCAGCAACCTTGCTGGCCCTGCGGGCAAAGTTGCCCGCTCTTCCACAGCACAGCAGCAGCAGCAACAGCAGCACGAGAAGCCTCGTCGCTTCATCAAGCCTTGTACTCAGCACGCGAGCTCCCTCGAGACCGCAGACGATGATGAGTATGACGACTGCTGGGACCCCTACTTTGTTTACAATGGCCCGGCCACATCCCGAATCCCCTCTTCTGCCGTCAATATTTCAACTCCAGAGTCTGTTGAGATCTCCCACAATCGGTTCGGTTGAATCTGCGTATTTTTGTTCCGTACTGCTTCTGCCGCTTCTGCTGCTTCTGCCGCTCGTGCTGCTTGCCCCACTTCGTCTCAACTTCTTTTGCCGCCTGCTGGCCGTCATCGCGTTTTCCACTAGCGGCGGTCTTTGTAGACTGTTTCGCAACATACGCCTGAGCATGGCAGACTGTCTGTCAGTATATCAATCGCTTTGGGCGTAAGTGCAACAGGGAAACTCACAACAGTAACTTTCTCCCACAGAAAGCTCGCCCCGGTCATTATTCGATGTGCCAGGTGGCCATTCCTATTCTCTTTCGGCCTCGTCTGCACTGGCTTGGGTCTGGAGCCCAGCACTGTAGAATTGGCTCGCGGTTTCGTCGGCAATGTGTTTGGGAGTTTGATTTGGATGGATCTGTCTCTGCGTATGAAGCGTGGTGCTAGTACGCACACAGAGAACAGTTAGTCAGCGTGTCCTTGCAGCGATCTCTAGGACGTCAGACTTATATGTGCAACACTGACAATATCCTTCGTCTTTAAAGGTTGAGAGATCACGATAATAAAGACCTCAACGAGCTTGAAGTCGACGCCGAACGAGCTTTGTTAGAATCGGTCGTAGTACTCCCACTTTCCAACCTCGGTGACGGTCGCAGTGATAGCGGCAGCTTGCTGGATGAAGGAGCCGGAGGGATGGTCGTAGAAGTGAAGCTCACGGCTCTCGATACTTATGCTACCTACAGCTCTCGGTTACATAGTATCGAGAGCCTCTGGGGCCTCCGCTGACTTTAGGGCCCCAGTGCGCTGTACAAAGGCAGCACAGCGATTGAACGCCCCGTATCTTACAGAATACAGCAGTGTATGTGCTTGGAGCGATTGCGATGCTCAGCAGGGCAAAGCCTTTCGGCCGGTACGAGGTCAGCGTTGCGATGTATGTGCCTGGCTTGAAGCGATGGTGACGCTCAGCAGGGCAAACACCTTCGGTTAGTACGAAGTCGAACCATCGTATTCGCCTCCGAATATGGTATGGAAGGAAGTTGGTGGGCGGAGCCCAGGATTCTTTCCTTACTGCAAGTACGTGGAAGGATTTCGACCTCACGGAAGGCACAAACGGCCATGCCGTTGCCGAAGAGATTCATTGAAGAGACGATCATCGCCAAAGACAAGTCAAGCCCAAGACGCTCCATGAGGGAGATGACTCTTGCCGGAACTCAGAGCTCGAACCCGCAATTTATATTGACGGTAGAAAGAAGGACGCGGAAGGTGCTCGGACGGTTGCAAATGGCCGTTTCTCCCACTCGCGAGCGAGGCAGCGATTTAACAACTTGGAGCAGAAGCCGACAATTGCTACTTTGACAGCCTCGCCATGAATGGAGAGCAGACTAAACCACGGTCGGTTGGTACCACAAGGTATATGCTCTACTCCGACCATTTTTACGCTGAATACTAACACAACGACCAGAAACTATTCGTCAAAGACATCGGCTCACTACACGGAACCTATGATCCCTCTCTAGGACTGCCTCTGCATACTTCGAAAGAG
Organism: Colletotrichum lupini; assembly: GCF_023278565.1. NCBI lineage: Eukaryota > Fungi > Ascomycota > Sordariomycetes > Glomerellales > Glomerellaceae > Colletotrichum > Colletotrichum lupini. The sequence continues at coordinate 140,018 of NC_064674.1, read as the reverse complement.
CTTACAAAGGGCGATATTCTCAAGTTTGGCATCGACATCCAGCCAATCACCGACCTCTCTCCGCCTTATACCATCCATGTGCACTGGATCCAACGGGGGGAATCGTGGACTCGCCCTGTTGACGTGTATACCAACACATTGATTGTCAGAGTCCTTCCGGGTGGAGGTTAGTTGGGGATATTGAAGGTTCTAAGCAACAGAGGAGTAGCTTGGATGCATCGGTTATACAGTGCAGGGTGTACACCTCTAGGAGGGGGCAGATTCCAGTAATCCATCCTTTTGACCCAAAGAGCAGTTGACCTTTGCGATCTTCTTCTCTGTGGCTTTCACCTATTGACATGGATATAGCGACCGTCTGAATACTTCAGGAGCCTTTAACTTGGCCCATGGCTCACGATATAGCTTTCGCTGTAGATATGAGTGCCTTGTGGAACATGTCAGTCGAACAGAAGCGGACGATAAGAAAAGGGCTGGAGATGAGGGGCAACAAACAAGCGCACACGGCGGCTTGTGATTCAGGGGAGCATTTCGTATTTTCATCTTCTGTCATGATATCTCAAAGAGGGTCTAACCCACCACTTCCCGCTAAGCTCTTGCTGGCGGTTGGAATTTTGGGCCAAGATTTTCTTGGAGCTTCGCTCAAGTCTCTGTCTAGATTTCCGTCTTCGGTACACATACAGAAATGCATCAACCTTGGCCAACGGCATGATTTGGGACCCCGTTTACCCAGCGCTTGTGAGCGTCGAGAGAGTGAAGAACATCAATACTGAGTCGACCGTGGCACGTGGCTTTCCTCAGCCTCTCGAACCCCGAGATTCAACATCCTTCTCCCAAATTTTGTCTCCATAATTAAATTTTCCTCTTAGCTATAATTCCCGCCTTGACCATCATCACCATTTCTGGCTCTCTGAGCAGTCGGCAGACAAGGTGGGCCTCAAAGGCGGTCAAGGCTACACAAGCGACTCTTTCACCTATCTACCTCCCTTAGCGGGGTCGAGGGCCCTGCCCAACTCATTCTCCTTCCGCTCGCATACGCGTCGAGTACGATAACAAAACAAAGAAACCAGGGGCTTTAGAGACTCGAAACACACGGTTCCCTATGGGTCTCTGGTTCACAGCACTATAGGACAACGACAGTACCAAAAAGGCTTCGATGAGAAACGGAGGCTCCGGGCTGCAGTGCCAACAGAACTATTGTTACACTTCGTTCCAACCGTATGTTTGTCCTGCTGACGTGTACGCCAACAGCAATCGTCATCATCATCTTGACTGACCTCCTTCCGAAGCAGCTCACCGGGATTCGAAAGCCTGTCGTATCATCACCCAGCTGCACAAATAAGAAGACCCCCGAGCGTACTCACATTTGTAAGTAATGCTGTCTTTGCTTTGAAGCCAAATATTTGACATATTACACAGCCTCCTGTTCCGCCATACCAATCTACATCGCACACAATCGACTCCTTACTACACCCGCGCTACGAACCCTTCGACCCTCTACGAAAACCTCCCCCACACACACTACGTCACGCCCGTAGCTGCTCCCTGCTCTTCCCGCGACATTCATCTCGCTGTCGAGGGCAATATTGTCAACTATACCCGATCGGGACCTGCAAAGTACCCCGATGTCGCTGCTGGCAACGCCCGAGCGACGGACATCCCTCTCGATGCAGATACGCGGACTCTACACGATCACGTCCTTAAATCTGACCTAAGAGGTGCCAACGACAGGATGATAATCTGAGCGTCCATTGCGCTCGGATATGGCCCTCACAAGTTCAAATCTCGCGAGACCCTCAGTCCTAGACCCAACCAAGGTGGGCCGAGATTTCCAGCCGTCCGCATCTGCCAAGGAGAAGATGAAGCAGCGCAAACTATTGCAGTAACAACAACAACAACAACAACAACAATTGGCCGGTGGTTCTGGGTCCAGAAGTGCTGGGAGTGCCTCACGAGGCACGTCTGGGGGGAGAAAAGAGGAGACGGAGGCGAAGGACCTATATGGCCCCGGGAGGCCGACAAGTGCGGCGGCAGTGACGAGTCATGATGATGAGGCTCAGATCGTATGGCAAGAGAAGCAGGTATGTAGCATTTTATGGTTTCCAATGCCGATGCTCAGCACCATTTTCTGGCTTTTGAGTTCGCTGTCGCTGCCCGCATTTTCCCGACGCCTTGTCCTCCGCGTGCTCATTGTTGGCAGCGTCTTTGTTTGCATCGCCGTCTTCATTCATGAAAGGATCTGCGAGCTTTCCCCTCAAAAAACCTACCCTTATTCTCCTTGACATAAATGCTGATCATGATGGTCTTCAGCAGATTGCCAGAAGACACGTCCGTTCGCCCGTGCGACCCGGTGTTCGATTCTAAACAAAATTAGTCTTTGCTGCCGCATGTCCCGTATGCTGACTCTCCCACGCGATGGCGAAGTCCTGCCATAACCGGGTGCCTCAGCCACACACACACACAGGGCGCGGGTCACAAATCTTTGGTTCCTACTCGTTGCTTCTCATCACCAATTTTGAACCCTCACCTTGCGAAGCAATCAACGGCTTGATCGACATCCAACATCACGCGAACCACATTGTCCAAGATATTCAAACTCGTCCTGCTCCCGCCGGCCGTGTGTACTCGTGGTGGACTCTCCTTGATAGTCTTAAGGTCACAGTCAAAGAACGCATGCAATTCCTAGATGTCGTCTACTAGTAGTTCTGTACGTGCTGAAGAGAAAGAGTATTGTCCAAGTGGAACAGGTCTCATGGGAACTCTCTTCGACGAGTCGACAGGAGTGTGAAGTTGGAACAAGCTTCCTGATGTCCTCGGGACAAAGGTTCTCGGTGTGGACACGACGGGAAACGACGGGAATCACGACTGGGAGACCATTTCCTGGGCAAGGTGGGGAGCAAGGGCCATTGTGAATTGAATGGTGGGATATGTGGTGGTCTTTTTCCCTTTTTCACTTTCCAACTTCATACTTCCAAAACATTGGCCCCAGCAGGATCAGGCTTTCAAAGGAAATCACACAATATGCTGTACTCTTTTACTACACGCGCAACACTCAATATGGCGATTTTGATGCAAAACCGCCATGTAACTCGGGATGGAAAAGCTGACTCATGCACCGGTGCTAGCCGGGAAATTCGACCGCAGAAGTCGGGTACACAAGTCGAAGCGCAAGGGTTCTGAATCTTGATGACGCAGAGGTTTCCGGGAAAAGGGCCAAGAGGAATGGTGGGATAGGCACCCGGGGAAAGGAAGATGTGATCGTTTTTGGTGACGGGGCATACTGTGGTATGAGGATGATATCTTTGTTGTACTCGAAACGAGACTTTCGCGTTGCAAACTTGAGCGTGAAATCAACGCCATGAAAGCGACATGTGATTGGAGTGGCAAAATGAACAAATTCGAAAAGACGTCTCGTAGGGAGTTTGTAGACGCTTTGGGACAAGATTCCCGAGCAGAAGAGGACGGTGCAGGAAGCCCTCGAGGTTTAGGTGGGCACCTGAAGGAGCTGTGGTGAGAATTGCATGTCCCGTGACGGAGACGGAAATGAAGCAGCTGCTCACTTTTGATGGCGAAATGGCGACGCAAGCTCGCTCTTGTGGCCAAGCTAGCCGATCATCCGCTCGAGTGACGGAGGGCAAGTCCAATACAGGAGATCGCCGATGAGGATGGAGATTAATGAAAGAAGCAAGTGGTTCAACTTGCTCGTGATTTCGGCAAGATGGCGACCAACGGGAAGTTCTTGTATGGAAAGTTATGTCTTACCTAGGTATTGAGAACCACTCACTCTCCACTTTCCTCATCACTCGTGTCTTATCGGAGGGGAAGTTAGGAAGGTGAGGTAAGACACCTTATCATGGCGTGTCGTGATGCGACGAGCTCTGAACACTCCATTGTCGCGTCCATCTTCTGGAAGCAAGCAAGCCGCGCAACATTATCCTCAAGAACAATGTCCTTTTTATGCCATGCATGACTGTGTGGAGCGCGCATGGAAAAGCCAGTAGCGTACAAATGCAACAGATCTGCAAATAGCACGAAGGATACCATTGCAGAATCAATGCACTGACAGGTGTCGAACACCCGGTCAAGCTTGTCGCCATGACATCAAGGGTGTCGTAGAGTCACTGTAGGGGCATCGATATATATAAAGAGAACGGTTATTTATTAGAAATAAGAAATAAGTACGAAGCTCGCTCTAATATAAAAAATACGAACGAAATAGGCCTTAGTAATTATATAACCGAGGTTATATAATATATAATAAGTTTATAAATAGTTAAAGCTATTATAATATACGCCCCTAAATAAATATATATTTAAAAAAAGCGTACTTAACTACCTATATTATTATAAAAAGGTCTATTTAAAATAAAAAACTAAATATTACTATATAAAAATCTATTTATAAAAAGAATTATAAAATAAATCGGTTTATATATAGAGTTATAAATAAGGGGTAAATTAGCTATAAATTAACCTCTATATTTATTATTATAAGTAATCTTAAGGCTATATTATTAATAAAAAGTATAACCGAGGGACGGCCTTTTATTAGTTAAATAATTAACATATAAGTTAAAAATAGTAAATATATAAATTTCTTATTACTATTTATAATACCGACTTTCCTTCTCTTTTTAATTTATATTTATATTATTATTATATATATATCCTCTTATTTTTCGCTTTTATACCCGCGTTCTTATACGTATATTTTATTAAAAAAGGATTTTTATTAATAATATCGTTTTTATTTAAATATTATTAAAACGATTAATTAAAAATTATAGTTATATTACTATAGTACGAGAGATTAAGAAATATAAATATAAAATTACGGCTTTAAAAAAGAATAGTAGCTCCCCTAGCCCCCTTTACGAGCCCGAGATAAGTAAGTAATATTCTTTTATTTTATATTTTAATTATAATATAGCCTTTATTTATTTAATATTAATTTAATTACTTTATTTAATAAATAATAGCTTTATAACTAAATAAGTTATTTAAAAAAGTAATAAAAATAAAGAGGGTTTATAACCCCCTTTCTCGCTCTTTTTTAAAAATTAAAAAAACGTCCTCGTTTTTTAAAAAAATAGCGTAAATAAAGAAGGTTTGTAACCCCCTCCTTTACCTCTTTTTAAAAAAAAAAAAAAAAAAAAAAATTTTTTTTAAAAAATTTGAAGAAATAAAATAGGTTTATAGCCCCCTCCCTTACCTTTTTTTTAAAGAATATAGAGTAGTTAACTATATATATAATACTTTTTTAATTATTATTATTTATAGAACTAATTCTTAATAGCGGATCTTTTTAATACTATCCTTAATACTAAAGTTTAATATAAGGTAGTACTTTTACCTCCCCCGTCTAGTTATAAATACCTTAGGTATATTAAGAGCGCCCTTAATAACTATTTAAATAGTACGTATTTCCTAAATTTACGTATTAATAATAAATACTAACGCTACTAAATTTATAAAAAGTCGGGTTATACTCCTATTTTTAAGGGGTATGTATAGTTTTTAAATATAAAGTTCTTATATTTTAAGTAGGAGGTAATAAAAAAGTTAATAATAACTATAACTATTAATATAAAACTACTTATACTTTATAAAGTATATTTTAAGCCGTCCTCGTTCTATTTATTATTTATAACCCGATATATAGACCTTAACTTACGTAATAGTAGTATTATATAAGGCTTTTAAATATAACGGTTTTTTAAATAAAAATAAGAATAAGGGGGTTTATATAAATAAGGCCCTAATAAGAGAGGCGTTTATAAGTACTTTTTTTATATTAAAAGCGTTATTAAAAAAACTTATTAAAAACGTAATAATATTAGCTATTTTACTTATAAAAATAAATAGTATTTAAATTAAAATCAATATTCTTATTAATTTATATATCTTTTGAAGTATATAGCCTATATTTAAGTCTTTTTTAAATAAATATACGCTTATTTTCCTAAATAAATAGCCTCTTTTTAAATAACTTAACGGGGTTATTAAAATAATTTTATACTCCCTAGCTATAAGCTACGTTTTTTAATTAAAAACTAGGCCCCCCGGGCCGTTTTATTACTTTTTAAACGTTTTTTTATTTAGTATAATTATCTCTTATATATTTCTTATATTTAAGAGCAATATAAAATACTCGAACTTCGCTCTAAAAAAGTTCTTTATAAAACTATTAACTAGTATTTTATTTATTAATATATAAATTATTTAAAATAAGCTTTTTAAATACTCTTATCGTAGCTATATATTCTAAATATTAACGTAATATAAGCGAGTTAAAATACGTTCTTTTTTTTTATTACGAGTTTAATTATTTAACGATTATTATAATATACTTTTTATATATTACTAAGTTTAAATAAGATATTTTTAAAAAGGTATTTAAGAGCGAGTATCTTTTTAATTTTATATTCTAAGTTTAATAATTCGGCTTTTATAATTAACGTAGTTATTATATTTTAACGAACTATTTTTTACTAAACGAGGCTATTAAAAAAGGAGATTATAAAACCCTATAAAGATTTTCGAGTCTCTTTATTATTTATAAATAAAGCGTCGCTTATAATTAATAATACCTAGCTAGTCCCCGAGATCCCGAAGTATATTATTAAGTATTATATATAAAAAAGGTATTATATAACCTAATTTATAATAAAATAATATTAATAAGACGGGTTTATGAAAAACTAAGAAAATAGAGCGTATATAAAAATAACGTTAAGCTAAATTATAATTACTATATATAATATTAATCTAACTTTTTTTTAAAAAACTTAGTCTTATTTAGGGATATAATCTTTAGGTTTTTTTTAATTAGGACCGTTAATAACGGGGTTATAAAAATAGTAAAGTTAATAAGATTAAACTTCTTAGTTACTTTTTTAAAATATTAATTATAAACTAAGTAGATCTTTTTATTTAGTTAATTATAAACGACCCTTATCTTAAGATATTACGAAACTAGTTCTTAGTTTTTTATTTTATACTTTTTTTTAAGTCCCTTAGTTACTTAACTAGCCTCGTAAACGTAGTTTTTATAATAAAAAATAAGGATATTATTTATATAAAAAAGAACTAGGACTTTTTTAATAAAATCTTAAAATAAGTACGGGTCCTTATTTATAAATAAAAAACCTAGATCTTTAAAGATTAATACTAGCTCTTTATATTATAATAATAGAGCGTTATAAGTATTATATAGGGCCTATTTAAGTTTAATATATATTCTTAATTTATAAAAACCGTTTAAAAGCTTATAAATAATAGGGGGGTTACTTAGTTTTTTAATTATATTTAAAAAAGCGTTTATGATATTATATTAATAGATTTTTAAATCGAATTAAGTAATAATAGTTATAACTACCCTAAACGTCTTAATAATTAGCGTCGCTACGTAAGTTTTTTTTAAAAAGTATTATTTTCAAAAGTCCTCCCTAATATAAATTCTCGTTTTATAATAATTAAAGTAATTATCGCTATCTAGCTTATAATTAAATACTTATTTAAGGGGTATTAACTTAGAGGTAACCGACGCTTTACTAACTACTTTTTAAGTATTTATTTCTTTTAGTTTCTAAATTTCTAACTATACTACCTTTATAAATTAACTTTTTAAAAGTTTTAGTATTTTAAAAATATCCTTTTACTTCCCTAAAGGGGTAATTAATTAATCCGTATAAATTTAATTAAATTAGACCGTAATTAATAAAACATACTTCGTTTTACTAATTATAATATAAACGTAGTAATATAGCGTCCGATACCCCTAGGTTACCTTATTAATTACTTTTTACTAATTAAGTATATACGTATTAAAAAAGGAGTCTTAGTCTCTTTTTACTTAAATATAAAAAAAGTATTACTTAAGTCGCTCTCGTTAACTTAGGTTTTTAATAAATACTTTTAGTAATTAGTTTTTTAACTTCCGGCTTTATTTAGTATACTCGTCCTCTTTTTAACTATATATACTAATTATATTAAAGTTATTAACTAGGTCGTTTATTATTCTTATTTCTTAATATAAGCTTATTTATTAAAGGGGTTTATTAGGGTTTAGTTAAGTAAAAGGATCTTTTTTATAAGAGCTTTAAAAAGTTTTTTTATTTATTTATATATATATTACGTTTTTAATCTTTTTAATAAGAAGATCGACTTTTTTAATAGCCTCGCTTATAACCTTAATTAACTAAGTAAAGTTCGTATTTAACTCCGGACTTTTAAAATTTAGAATTAGTTTAGGAATAAGTAACTACTTACCTTATTTATTTAGAAACGAACTAGGTTTTTTTATAGCCTTATTTATTTTTTATAAAATAAGTATAAGTAATAATAGCTACTCTTTATTATTAATTAATATAGCCTCCTCTTTATTTATAATTTTAAATAATTAGAGCTTAGGTTTAATTATTATAAATAGTTATTAAATCTTATTTATTACGGCCCTTAACTTAAATAAACGAATTACGGTTTTAGTATTATCTTTTAAATAAAAAGCTATCTTATTAAACGTTATATTTTAAATAATAATAACTTTTAAAAGCGAGGGGATTTAAATCCTATATAAGTTATAAGCGTTCGGTATATAACTTATAAAGTACTTAATATATCCCCTCTATTTTATTTTAAAGCGTCTTTTATTAATTCTTTGTTTATAATTCTTTTTAAAAAGGTACGCTTTATAATTATATCTATACGTCTACCCCTAATAAAAACGTAAATTACGAGCGAGCTTTAATATATTTATTAATTATTATTATTTAAAATAATAAGTAAACTAAACTTTTTTAATTTAAATTAATAATAGCTAATTAGTATATTACCTAGGGCTAATATTATATAAGTAAGCTATAGCTAATATAGCTTTTATTTAGAGTTCGTTTAATAAGCTAGCTATTAATATTATACTAATTATTTTATTAATAATTTCCTAGTTAGCTCGTTTCCCTCTTTTATTTAGTTTTTTTATATATAGAGGAGTAGTTTTTAAATTTATTCTTAGCTCCCGTACTTATATTTAAAAACGAGTTTTATTATTAATTATAATTACTATACGTTTTACGTTTTATCGGATTTTATAAATAACTACGCCCTTTTACGTATATACTTATTATTTAAAAAAGTATAAGACCCTAAATACTATATTATAAGTTTTTATAATATATAAAAAGACGAAGATTTTACTTAAATACTTATTTTTAATTAATATTAGCTATTTATTTCGTTTATAAGCTAGTAAGTAATTAAAAAGGTCTTTTAAGATCTTATAATAAGGTTAGGTTATTTTTTATTTTAAAGTACGTTATAAAATAACCTATTTTATATAAATAGTTATATAGTATTAATATTTTAAATAGCTTAGTCTTTTAATCCTTACCCCCTAAGTAATTAAAACGAGCTTTTTAAGTATTATTAATATAAAATATTTAGATTTAAAGTACTAGAGCTAGGCCGTATTTAATTAGTCGTTCTTTAATTAGTATAAAGAACGTAAGTACTAAGTACTACGTATTAAAATTATATTAATAAGCAAAGACTAATTTCTAAATAAAAAATAGGACGAATAGGGCTTATATTTTAAAAAAACTAGATTAACCTTTTTTTCGAGCTACTTAATAATAACGTTCCTAAATTTATTACTAAACTAAAGGGTATAATTAAAACCTAAGTATTAAATACTAATTCTTTAAAAAAGAGCTTTTAATATAACGTTTATATAGAAGTTTTTAATAAAATTAATATTATAAAGAGTAAGGTACTCTACTTTAGGCCCCTTTAATTTTATAAAAATATTATATATAATCCTCGTTTTTTTCATAATAATAAAATAAAAAGCTATTTTAAAATCTATATTTTCTAAACTATTATTTTATTAAATAAAATCCGGCTTTAAAAGCGATTAATTATCAACAATGTAAATAGTATTATAATTATTTACAATTATATTTTTAAAAAAGAGGTATAAGTTAATAAAGGGGATAAAAAAGATAATAAAATTACTATTCCTATTCCTTCTTATACTTAGCTTAAAAAGTAAACTAACGTTAATAATTATAACTATAATATTTAAAAAATAGGTTCTTTTAAAATTCTTTTTATTACTTAGCTTACCGGTTTTAATTATTTTTTTAAAACGACTTTAGTTATTATTACTCTATTTAAAAAGGGGTTTTAAATAAATCTAGCCTTTTTAAATAAAATTAATACGGAGGTTAGTATACTTTTCTTAGTTTAAATAAGAAATTATTTTTTAAGCGTTATTAATACCTAGCTAAATATATTTTAACTTCGTTTTACTTATTAAAATAAGCTTTATTTTTATATAATTTATTAGCTTTTAATAATAAGTCCTTTTATAAAAATAGTTAATAAATAAGTTAAAAATTGCTTTATTCTACTTAAAGAAATCTAAATAACTTATTAATATTATAAATATTATAAAAGTTTATTTATAACTCTTACTATATACTACCTCTTTATATAAAAAGTCGTTAAAAATCTTAATATAATACCCTATATTAAGGATCGCTTTTCTTTTTTATTTTAGTTTAATAATCTTAACGAGCTCTTAATTAAATTAGTTTAAAATAAAGCGAGGTATAATTATATAAAAAAAGGGTTTTAAAGCAAGGGTCCTTTAGACTTTAAATAGCTTAAGCTACGTTACTTAATAATAAGCTAAAAAGAAGTTTTTAATTTAAATTAATAAGTTAACACTAGAGTTTATTTTATTTATAATTATATTAAATTCCTTTTTTATAATTATAAATAAATTAGAGTTATTTAGTACGTATTTTCATTTAAAAACCTTAATTATAATATAAAGGGAGTAGTTTAAAGAATTAATAAGCTCTTTTTTCGTATTTTCTAAGATTTCGTAAGTAATTATAAACGAGATTTAGTAATTTATTAATTCGTATAATCTCTCTTTTTATAAATAAGAGATTATTTTAAATACGGTTTACTAAATAAAAAAGGCGTATTTTTTAATAAGACGTACTTAATTTATTATTACGGCCTTTAGTTTTATTAAAACGACTAATTACTTAATTTAATTAACTAATTACTTAGTTCGAGCGTTTTTAATAAAGGGTTCGATTATAATCTTATTTTTTAATTATTTAGTTTATTATTAAATAAACTCCTTAAGTCTTTATTAATATTTAGTTAAGGCCGTTTTATATACTTAATTTTAAGTAGTATTTCGTATTTTAACGTACTTTTTAATTAAAAAAATAGACTTAATAAAAAGTAACGGATTTAATAAGGAAATAAGGTTATTTAAGTTTAGTAAGTCTTAGATATTTTTTAACTAAGCCTTAACTAATAAAGCGAGGTACTACTTAAGCTAATTTTATTAATAATTAAGCTTTTATTTAGGAATATCGGTAGTTTTTTTAAAAAATATTAATTTATTTAAAAATAAGGTTAACGAACGTAACAGGGGTTAAATAATATTATAAAAAAGGATATAATAAACCGTAGTCCCTAGGAAATAATTTTTTAATAAAAGTATAGGGGTTTAAATTAGAGCTAAGCTTATAATTATTATAAAGTTATTATAAAAGTATTTATATATTATAATAAATTCGGGATGCGGCTAGTAATAGGACGCTAATAACTTAGTAACTAGTATACGGATCGTATTATAAAAGAACTTTTTAAGAAGTAGAGCCCTTACGAAGGACTTTATAAGCTTTAGTTTTATAATATACCTATATTTATATTATAACCTCGCTAATTAAGTATTTATAGCCTAATCTTTTATAATTCTAAAGCTTTTATTCTTATAAAGTAATTAGTATAAGTAATAATAAATTACGGAAACGAACGGAACGTTAATAAAACGACGCTTAGCTATTAATAAAGAGCCGTTAATACTAACGAGCTATAGCTATTTAGAGTCGACTACTTAACCCTATTCTATTTAAGAAAACGAGCTTATTATAGGGCGAGTCCTACCTAAATACTAATATTTATAAAAGAGCTAAATAAAAAAGATAATTAGGGTAAATTACCCTTACGGGCTAGTTACCCCGTTAATACCCCGAAGACCCTATTTATTATAAATAGGGCGTTTATTAATAGCTAATTACTAAATATACGAGGTTAAAGTACGTATAAAGGCGCGAATAGTACTAAGATAGTTAGTTTAATAGACCTTATAGGCTTAATAATAACCTATTTTTATAAAATAATAGAAATAATAGTTAAAAATTAAAACTAAAAACGGCGTCGATATAAAGAGCTCGTTTAATAACTTACTAAGCGGCCGGCGACGTATCTAAGTTAACGAGAATATAAAAAGCCTCCTTTTTATAACTATAAACTAATTAAAGAAAAGTTTATAAGTACTTAAGTAGTAAACTAAATTATTATTATAGAGGTAAGTAATAAGCTTTGTATAAAAAGTATTATAAAATAGTATATTAAATAGGCCTTATTTAAAATATCCCTATTATTATAAATATAATAGCGTAATTATAAAAAGAGCCTCTAGGATCCCCTCTCTTAGGGCGACTTTTTAGTATTTATTTACTAATAATACGTAGACCCCGAGACTTAAAAACGGGAATATTATAAAGAGCTAAGGATAAAGAGGCTAAAAGAGGGCTAGACCCCTACTTAGTTCTTTGCTAAGTAGTTAGCGATTTATCTAGCACGTATAGCTTTAACGAGGTAATGCGGGATATTCTTATAAAGAATATAAAAAGTGAATATTCATATAGAAGCAAGAATATATGAATATAGGGGATATAAGCGTATATAAAAGAGGTTTTGTAGTAAAGAGAGTAATATAGTTGAATTACTATATAAGAAGTTGCTTGCTTAACGAAAGGTCTAGGTAGGCAAATACACGCCTATATATAGGCATAAAAACCTCCTACTAGAATATTCCATTGCTTATTAATTATGATATAATTAATAAGCGTATACGTAAGTGAATGCGTAATCGTAGTACGTAATTCCGCCTCGAGTAAATTCCAGATTATTCAGTTACCTTCCAGTACTTTCCATTGCTCACGTAAGCTTATATAAGCAGTATTGCTTACATAATCAATACCTATAATAATCTACAGAAATCGTAGATTAATACGGTATATAGTTTGCTTACGTAATATTGATAATAAGGCGAATAATAAGGTAAACAAAGTTACCTTCGTAACAATTTATTATAATTTAAGTATAGAAAATATAGAGAATTCGAAGGTAGAGGTATATTAGTTCTTTTTTAGACTACTATCCTAGTTATAGGACGATTTAATTTATTATAAAGTTTTAATTAAGAGAGTACGCGATATAACTTATAAAGCTAATAAACTATAGTTATTAAATTAGTAAAAGGGCGGCGACTAATTATAAAAGGACGGTAAAAAGAGGCTATATTTATTATTAAAATAACTGCGTTAAATATCCCCCTTTTATAAAAAAAAGAGTAGGGAGAGCTCTAAGGGGCTAGGCTTTAAAAACTCGCTAAGAGTAATATTATAAAAGCCGTATAATAAAAGTACTCGTACTAAGCTATTATAAAAGCGTCGTAGTAGTAATATTAAGTACTTTATATATAATAAAATAGGCTATATATTTAGTAAGTATTAAAAAAATAAGTTAAGAAATAGGGGCGACGATAAGTTAACGTACCCCTAATCGAAGTTAATATTAATAACTATCTAACGGGTTATTACTAAGCTAAGAGTTATAGAGGTCGACTCGTTAAAAAACGAGTAAGTATAAGTAATATACCTAATATGCTTATATTAAGTATTAAGAGGGTATTAATAAAAATAATTACGCAAAGTAGGGTAATAGTTTTACGAGGTATTACTAAAAAGCTAGTAAAAGTTAATATAAATATATACTCCGAAATAGATATTATTAGTACTAGGCTCGTAACTTACTTAGGGTTAACCCCGGCTATTATTATAGCTCCTTTATTAAGGGACTTTTAAAGTAAAGCCGTAAGCTAGGGGAAAGCTTATTAATTAATACTCTTCCTTATTGTTACGAAGGTAACTTTGTTTACCTTATTATTCGCCTTATTGTCAATATTACGTAAGCAAACTATATACCATATTAATCTACGATTCCTGTAGATTATTATAGGTATTGATTATGTAAGCAATACTGCTTATATAAGCTTACGTGAGCAATGGAAAGTACTGGAAGGTAACTGAATAATCTGGAATTTACTCGAGGCGGAATTACGTACTACGATTACGCATTCACTTACGTATACGCTTATTAATTATATCATAATTAATAAGCATGGAATATTCTAGTAGGAGGTTTTTATGCCTATATATAGGCGTGTATTTGCCTACCTAGACCTTTCGTTAAGCAAGCAACTTCTCATATAGTAATTCAACTATATTACTCTCTTTACTACAAAAACCTCTTTTATATACGCTTATTTCCCCTATATTTATATATTCTTGCTTCTATATGAATATTCACTTTTTATATTCTTTATAAGAATATCCCGCATTACCTCGTTAAAGCTATACGTGCTAGACTTATTAATTACTATAAGTAGCTAAGGAAGATTTAGTAACTATTTACTATAGTTAATAAGGATAAAGGAATAGTAGACCTCTTACTATTATAACTATCGATAGGCTAAGAGAGTATTTATATTAATATAATAATAAATATATAGTCGTACGAGCCTATTTTAGTTATTAAATTAGAGGCAATAGCTTATAATATTATTAAGAATTACGAGAGGGCGTATATATTATATATTACTACTATAAGAAGTATTACGGGGGTAATAGAGATTAAATTATAAAGGGGTTTATTATTAAAACTTTAATTAAAAATAAAAACGTTCGATAAGTAGTTAGTAAAGGGACCGTAGTTATATAGCGGGGTAAAATACTTTATTAACCTAGTTCTAAGTACTAAACCACTCTATAGTCCTATTTATTTATTAAATAAGAAATAACTTAACAAGCTTCGCGCGTATATTATTAAGAACTTAGCGAACGGTTATATTATATTTTTAATTAGTAAGGTTAGGGTACCGATCCTTTTGATATTAAAAAAGGATAGTATACTACGCTTTTATATAAATTACTACGGGCTAAATAAAATAATTACAAAAAATCGATACTTACTACTACTTATTAATAAGCTCTTAAATAGGCTTTGCAGAGTAAAATAGATCTTAAAAATAAATATTAGGGATACTTATTATTATATTGAAATTAAAAAAGTTGACCGATAGAAAATAGTATTCCGGAGCTAATATAGTTATTTTAAGTATATTATTATGCCTTTTAGGCTAACGAACGTACCCGTAACGTTCTAAGTATATATTTACTAAGCGCTTATTAATTTGCTAGATATTTACTATATAATATATATAGATAATTTAATAATCTACTTAATAATAAAAGAGTAATATATGGAGAATATTAAGAAGGTCCTTTAATATTTATATTTATACGGGCTTTTTACTAAACTATTAAAGTACTCGTTCTATTAAAAGAGGGTCGAGTTCTTAAGTTATATTATTATACTAAAAAGAATCGAGATTAATTTATTGCGAGTGCGAATAATCGCTAATTAAAAGGCGCTAGAGTTTATTAGGGATATCTAAGTATTCTTAGGGTTTTATAATTTTTATTAGAAGTTTATTACTAAATACTTAGGTATCGTTATACTAATAATAGTATGATTAAAAATAGAAAAGGGGTAAATAAGGGACTTCTAGTAGACTAAGGAAATAAACGAGGCGTTTAATTAGCTAAAGGTTACTTTTACTTTAATAACCGTACTTACGTATTAGAACCTATAATGTATTATATAAATAAAAACCGACGCTTTAATTAAAACTATTACGGTAATTTTATCGTAGTAAGCTAATAGAGAATAGTAACCCGTTACTTATTAATTATAAAAGCTTATAAATACGGAGTAATAATAAATTATAAGTTAATAAAAACTACTTACTATAATAAAAAGGCTAGAGCACTAGGCTTATTATTTTTAAGGCCTTTTATAAAAATTTATAATTTGAACGGATTACTAAGTACTTAAAAAAATAATCGGCGTATTAGCGCGGGACTTTTAAAAAAGGCTCGCGAGGTAAGTATATAAACTATTAATATTTAACTTTAACTTAGAATACTAGCTAAGGAAAACGAACTTAGTAAATAGTCTATTTAAAAAGCTAAACTATATAAAAGAGGAAGTACTTTATAAAAACGTCCTCCCTATACTAGCTTAGAAACTACGTCTTATTAATAAACTACTACCTAACGTCCGGTAAAGGATAATTAGCTTAAAAAAATAAAATAATACTACTAAAGTATACGTTTAAATAGTTAAGGCCTCCCTTCGTAATCCTAGCTAAATATTAACTAGCTCTAAAAACGGGGAATCCTCTCCCTTATATTAGTAGCGTATTATAGGGCGTACTAATAAAATAGTAATAATTATTATTATAATAACTTAAAGTAAAAAAGTAAAAGAGTTATTAATAAACGCTCGTTAACGGTTTAATAAGGATAAAAAGGAGTTAAATAGAGCTAAGGTTATTATATTAAAATAGTATATTTTACGCCCCGTTATAAAAGAGCTTATAAAAAGTAAAACGGTATTTATTTCTTATTTCTTATTAAAAACTAAAGAGCTTATTAAAAAACTATAAGTTAAAAACGAGTTCTATATATTATAATTAATAAGAGTTTGCGCTATAGCTAGCGAACTAAAAATATATTCGCTTAATAAATAAAGTATACTATTTTTTAAAAAAAGACTTATTATTCCTTAAGTAGAGTCTTTTTAAATAGAAATCTTTTACTAATACTACGATAATTATAGAATAGGTTATATAAGAGCTACGAAAACTCTTAAGCTAATTTAAAAAAAGTTCTATTAAGAAGATATTTAACGAGATATTTAAAAATATATTAAGAACTATAAGTATTATTTAGGAGTTATAACCCTAAAATATAAGCTATATAAGTAGCTATAGTTACTATTATTACCCTTATATTTATTTTAAGAAATATTTATAAACTTTATTACGGGGCTATTACCGAGCGCTCGTAATAACGGCGCAGAGTATAATAATATCTTAGTTATTATTTATTATATAATAAAGTTCGCAAAGTTCCTACTTACTATTAAAATACTTAACGTAGTATAAATAGTAAGTATTTTATACTAAGAGGTCGAATATAAGTTCGGTATACTTAAAAGTATTATTATAAATAAAGATAAGCTCTTTATAAACGTATTTTAAAAAGAGTTTACTAAAGAATAGGTAATATATTACTAACTATTTACTACGTATTACTTATAAATAAATAGCTAAACGGACCGAACTTATTAAATATTAAAAAACTATTTAAAAATCTATACCGAGGGCTTACTAAATAAGTAAGTAGCGTAGCTAAAAGAGGCTAAGTTTATATATAATAATAACTAATACTCTATTATAAAAGTATCCCTATATATAATACTATATAGCTACTACCCTAGGTATATTAAATATATACTTAATTATAAAGCTATAATTTAGGGGGTTTAAGAAAAGGTTTAGAAAATTAAAGAGATTAGGGCCTAGGCTACGTAAGCGTAAGTATAAGCCTTTAAAAACTAAGTAGCTTATTATAATAGAAAATATACCCTAAAGGAGTTTAATTATAGAGAGGTCGTCGGCTTATTAATAAAGAATATACGATTTAAAAATAATAAACTAGCGCTAAGATATATTAAAATAGTAATAACTAAAAGGGTAGGGAAATAAGCTTACTAAGTATATTTATTAAAATAGTATTAGAAAATATATAATATTTTCCTAATTTCCTAACTTAAGCTATAAGGAAATCGCCGAACGGTTAGTAACTAAATAGTAAATCTCTTAGAGTTAGAAAATAAGTAAAACGTTTAAAAAGTTAAAAAAATCATTATAATATAAAACGAGGGAAGAAAATTATATTATCTTATTAAATAGGCTAAGTAGCTTACTAAGTATAATACGTAAGAGCTTATTAAGTATTTTAAAAAAGTAGTAAAAATAGTTAATAAATTCGAATACTATAAAAAAAGGGTATATATAAAATAGGATAATAAACGTTAAGTTCGTAGTAAAAGGTTACCGAAAATAAGTTAATTAATAATACTATAAAACCCTTTTTATCTAGCCTAGCGCAATCCTTAAAAAAAAGATATAGTATTATAACCCTTAGTAATACGTCGCTAAGAGATTACTAAAATCTAGTTACGTAGGGGGAATAACCTACGTAATACTAATAGTAGTAGTAATAGCTCTAGCGTATACTTCTAAAGCTTAATAATTAGTAATAATAGTCCGCTTAATAAGTAAAAAGTAAAGAGGCTTCGTACGCATACTTAGCTAACTATTTAAAATAAGGCCGTTAACCTTATTAATATTATAATAAGTAAAAAGGAGGTAGTTAAAGTTGCGTAGAGTATTATATATATTAATAATAATAGTTCGTAAAGCGTTCGCTACCTAGTTATTATTAAAAACTATAATAAGAAATATAATAGGAGCTATAATAAGAAGTATAACGGGAAGTATAATAAGAGCTATAATAAGAAGTATAACGGGAGCTATAATAAGAGGTATAACGGGAGCTATAATAAACAATAAAATAAGAAATAAAATAAGGAGTATAATATTATTATTATTAATAATAAGTTAGGGACGGGGGACGTTATTTAAAGCGACGCTCTCGTAGTCCTAATCGAGCTAAGGGACTTTAGTAATATTAATATTCGTAAAGAACTTATTAATATTAAACTACTTATTACGACCCGCGGTTTTAATTTTAGTATAAGTAATAGCCTCGTCGAGCTATTATAAAGCCTTTACTTAAAATAAGAGGAGTATAATACTAGCCTTATTAAAATCTAAAGTAATATAACTAAGGGCTAAGGTACCCTTATTTATATTAAAAAGAGCGTCGTAAATAGGGGTTAGTAAGTTATTAATATTAAAATAGC
Source organism: Colletotrichum lupini (assembly GCF_023278565.1). Lineage (NCBI taxonomy): Eukaryota > Fungi > Ascomycota > Sordariomycetes > Glomerellales > Glomerellaceae > Colletotrichum > Colletotrichum lupini. Next base: position 121,028 of record NC_064674.1, on the reverse strand, counting down.
GGCGCTTATTATAATACTAAAAAAGAGAATTTTCTAAGTTATTACTAAGCTCTTTAAATTTAGTATCCTCGCGCTAAGACTTATTAAATTTAAATTTAAAGTTATTCCGCTCGTTATTATTATTAAGAATATAGTTAGTAATAAGAGTACGCTTTTTAATAAGAGTCTAAATCTTAGGATTATAAAAAATAGAAGTAGCGCTATATATAATAATAATATAAATAAATACCTTATTTACTAAGAACTTAATAACGCGTTTATAAAAAATAAAGAAAATAAAAAACTCCTAGATATATATAATAATAACGCCCTTAAGAATTTCTTTATAATACTAAGCTAGAGCGTTAAGGTTACTTTATAAAGCGGTTATATAACTATTACTATAAAAATAAGCTAGTTAGAGGTAATTAAAGTAAGAAATAATCTTAGTCTTATTATTAATATTAAAGATACTAGCCTAAAAAGAAAAATCTAAGTTAATAAAAAAAAATTCGCTAAATAATTACTGATAACTTATTATAATCAAAATTAATAAGTTTAGATACTTATAATTAGTAATAAGCTCTTAGAGAATAGCCTATTTAAAATAGACCTTTTTCATCTTACTACCTACTAACGAGTTAGTAATATAAATAGTAACCTTTTTTTATACACTAGTAATATAGCTAAAAATATAAAAAACGCGGCTATACTTACGGGAATTAAGGCTACCCTATTCCTTAGTATTATAGAACTTTATAAAAGTATTCTAAATAAACTAGGCAGCGCTATATAGCTCCTTAAGAACCTAAAAAACATTATTAGCTAATATTTCGGTAATAGATTAATAAGGACTCGACGACTTATAATAAAATACTTCTTTTTATTAATTTAATAAATAATATACTTAGTAACGTAAGTATTAGTAATATAGATAAGCTCGTTAATATTATAATATAGGCTAGTTAAATAGTATATATAAAGAGTACTACTACAAAGACTACGAAAGCCCTTTTTAAAATTATACTCTATATTAAGTATATCCTAGATACGTAAAATAGTAAATATTTTAGTAAATACTTAGTAATAGTATAGTAAGAGAGTCGTAATTAGGAAACGATACGGAATTAGAATATTATAAAAAAAAAAGTATAGTTATATAGGAAAAAATTCGTAGAACGGTTACTAAATAAAAAGAGGGAAGAAAAAGTAAATACGTAACTAATAATAGAAGAAAAATCTTTTATTATACTTAATAGCCTAATAATAATAATAACCGCGAGGTTAAGCGGGCTCTTATATATTATAATAATTAAAATACTTTATTACGAATATATATTACTAACTTAATAACTAGTTAGCGCGCTATTACTAAATAATAATAATAAGGTATCTATTAAATAAGGAAATAGGAATAATACCTTATTCCTAAGTAAAAAAGGATATTATTAACGCTTTACGGAATTTATTATAAATAACGACGTTAATAACTTTATTATTAATATTAAAAAAAGATATTATATAATAACTTTAGGGACTAAAGTTATATAAGGGGGGAGTAATTATAATAAATTCGGGATATAGCTAGTAATAGAACGCTAATAACTTAGTAACTAGTATATAGATCGTATTATAAAAAAACTTTTTAAGAAGTAGAGCCCTTATAAAGGACTTTATAAGCTTTAGTCTTATAATATACCTATATTTATATTATAGCCTCGCTAGTTAAGTACTTATAGCCTAATCTCTTATATATATATAAAGAAAACGGTTATTTATTAAAAATAGGAAATAGGTATAAAGCTTATTTTAATATAGAGGGTGCGAACGAAGTAGGCCTTAGTAATTATATAACTAAGGTTACGTAACGTACAGTAAGTCTATAGATAGTTAAAGCTATTATAACAAAGGGATAATCGCACTATCATTCTGGACATTGCTAATGGCGAGGAGACGTTGCCGGTCCTAAAAAGTTTTATTAGCCCCAGTGGGGACACCTGTTTTCCGTTTTCTTCATTTATTAGACTAAAAAGCCCTCTCTGTCATCAACCCCACACCAGAATGCCCAGACATAGTCCAGCACGAAGTGTATCACCTCCCGAACTTGCTCTGGCATCAAGTAATCGATTGTGTTCAAAGAATTATCTATAAAACCGCACACCCAATCAAGCGTCGGACTGCCGGTCAGGCTTTCCTCATTGTCCATGGCTGTCTCCACTAACAATGAAGGCGGAGGTTCGAGATCGTAGGAGGAGCTCGGCGCATAGCGCTGGTTTGATGTCCTGTCGGAGTCTTCGTCGGAAACGTTGTCTCTGTAGGGGAAATTGACTGGAAACCGGCTCTGGTAGGATGCAGCCTGACGAAGAATCGCACTTTGGTCGTCGTCGTGGTCGGACTCAGGCACAATGTTGGACATTGTCGGGTTAAATTGGATGTCATCGCCGTTGCCTGACTGCTAGTCTGAAGCGGCTTTGTCATCTCTGGCTATTTTCTGATGTTAGAAATAGTGCTCAAGCAGGAGGAGTACTGTGTCGTAAATGCGGAGCGACTCACCATTCATGGCTTCCAACTCGGCATCCCAATGAAGGCGCGCATAGTGGCGATCAAGGTGCTGAGAACGGTATTGCGCGAACATTTCTGCGCTGCGTTTAAATTAGCACATCGGGAGTGATTGTAGCATCGAGTAGAAATAGCTTACGCTTGAGTTGAAAGAATTTGGGCGTGGGACACGCGGTCGCGGAGCGCACAGTCGAATGATTTGAGTTTGATGACGAGGTTCAACAATTTGGGTGACTTCTGATGTGGATGGTCATGTGCGATTGTGTGTGTGTGTGTGTGATGGTGCGTTTGTGTGTATGTGTGGGAGGTGATTGTATGATAGAGAAAAGTGGGAGAGAGAGAGAGAGAGAGGTATGAGGTGTGAGGTGTGTAGAGGAGGAATTGAGAGACGCAGGCCAGGACCCGATGCAAGGGCTGGACGGGAAGGAGCTTGGACCACAGCTTACTTGGACCTCCGACCTCAGGTCCACTTCGACGGGCGGGTGGTAGGTACGTACACTACCTTAGGCAGCCACAACCACCGCCACCTGACCTGACATACCTACCACGGAAACCGCACGCGACTTGAGGTACATTGAGGTAGGCACTGCCCCCGATGTGATTCACGTATTGAATCCTGAGTTAGGGCCCCGTGGTTTCTACTATAAGGTAAGGTACCTATCTATATAGATACGGAGTACTCGTTAAATTCTATAGTTAGTTATAGTAAGCTCTCTAAGGACTCGGTATAGTAAAGTATTTACTTACGTTATTTTACTTTAAGATATGCTAAGAATACTAGTTAAAGTATATTATTAGAACCTATATCTAAGAACCTAATTACTGCGTACGTTACTATACGTTAGCTATAAACCTTAATTCCCCGTCCCCCGGCCTGCTGCTCTCAATGGAAAGTCGCTGCTACATCTCTTGGCCTGCCCGCCCGTACCCGCACCCGCAGAACAAATTGCACCGCCAGTGACCTGGCCAAATCGTTCGAGTACCTTTCAAAAGGTACCTTGTTGAGATAAAGCCTGACATTCTAGCCACATTGCCAAAAATTACATAGCCACACTACCCCTTCAGTTCTCTGATACCACCCCCATCAGGCGCCAATATCTCCGGCGGGGCTAATGGCTGCAATCATTGCCGTCATACTGTTTCCACCTAGGTAATGAGTCTAATGCTTCCAAATTACGTACTTCCACTAAGATACAAGTCCGTAAGTGCTGTTAGCCTCGCCACTCCTTCCCTCTTATTGGATGAGGTGGCATACATGTTGCTGTTCTTCTTACCGACCGCCTTGACTCTGATCCAAATGGATCCAAATACGGTCTCTCTCTCCGAGTGAGTGTACCGATCGGAGCACATCATCGTGGGGGCTGGGTAGGAAGAGCCAATGGATCATCCATGCCTTCCTCATCGAGCTCCTTTATGCATCGACCGTCGCCAGCGAGAGAGTATACCGACCTGAATACAATTTGGCAGAAAAAGGGCAGGAATAGCCAAGGAGTATCAATGTCTTCCTCGCCGAGCCCCCTTTACGTTTGGCGCAAGTACAGATCTCACAAGGCCACTGTGGCGCAGGTTCCGAAGTTGGTCGACCTTGTGTTATCGAGACTGGCGACGCGAAAGTAGGTCGAGATCAAGAGGATCACAGATTCAACCGTTTAAATCTGAAAAAGGTTTCTTAGGAGCATCGAAGTGGGCCAATGAGGCGAAAAACTGTAGAGTCGACCAGTGTCAGAGCCCTCTCGGACATGGGTTAGTCAGGGAGAACAGGAGGGTCGAAGCAACGAAGGAGCTGCTCGGATTACACCTCTATGCAGGAACAGATTTGGTAACCCATCTCTTTGATCCTAAACAGCAGTTGGCCTCTGTGGTCTCTCTCCCTGTATCGTACGCCTATTGGCAACCAGAATGGTGATGCTCGCCTGCCGTTGAATTCCTGGCATATCATTGAATAATCCGGTCCGCCGCCCTGACGCCTTTCATTGTGATCCATCCATGTGCGTGCTTGGACAAATTGATTGTGCGTTGTGTCTGTTGGAAGGGCGTGAGGCGATCGTAAGCACACCGCCGTGTAGGTAGTTCAGCGTGCGATGAGCGATGCGAGTACGCTTAAAGCTGTCGGCTAATTGCCCGCAGATAAAGTTGGCCTGGGTCTAGGATGGAAAAACTCTTGTTGAGGCGAAAACGCCGCCGTCTGACTGGCTAGGATGCCGGTGTATGGTTTGCTGTAAGATGTGCGTCGCGATCGACTGATGGATAAAGGACTCAGAGAAAGGCCATGACGATTGTGATGTAATTGTGGGAAGTCGTGCCGAGCTCTGGGTTGACCGATCAGCTGGTGATAGTTGGAGACGACATCAAATCCCAGCTCAAAATGGTACGTATTGTCATGGAAGACTCCAGCGCCTGGACCAGCGAGCATGAGTACTCGCTCTTGTACCACAACTTCCTCCACAAGAAACCTCTCAGCAGCACCGACGTGAACCAGTTGAAGTGTACCAACGTCAATCAGGTCACCGTGATTTCCCGTGGTCTCGAGAACGAGCGGAAGGATGGTCCGCCATCGGGAATGGCAGTGAGGCAAGAAGACCAAGCATGTTGTAGGCAAGGCAAAAGAGGAAGGCGACTTTGTGACGGGGCAGATTAATCGCAGCGGTCGGGATTGTACTGATTGGGAGCGGATTGAGCGATTGAAACTTTCGGTTGGAAGGCACATCTGTTGATTTCTATGTGAGCAGGTAGGTGTAGAAGGCTTACCAGGCGTCGAGGTAAAAATGGAGAAGTGCTTACCTGACGCTAGCTCCCTACCACCCGAGCCCAGGTCAAAGCGGGCAGAGCAAATCTGATTACATGGTCCCGGAAAGCTCCCATTGCAAAGAAGGCCTGTTCGGCGAGGCGTGGAAGGGAGTGGTCGACGGGATAGTAAAGGTTCAGGTCAGAGTTGGCCTGCCCAGCTATTCATCGCTCGACCGCGGTCGTGTTCGTGCTTGCTGCAAGTCAAAGTAGACAGGGGAACCGTGGTTACATGAGCCTGAGAAGCTCTTATCGGAAAGGTAACATTTTTGGCCAGGAGTGGAGTGGAGCGGTTGACAGGATATTCAAAGTTCATTTCAGAGTTGGTAATAGATAGCCACCCGATTGTTTCCTTCAAGAATCCGCCGGAAGTTGGGCTCGCCGCTGAAAGGATGACCAGACCCCACCAAGCCTTGAGCTGCAGGAACAATGTCTACAATCTGATAGCGCGGAACCCAATGGACGTGAAAAACGGGAGCATGGAAGGCTCGGGAATTACAAAAAACCGGGCCAAGTTCAGAACCGAGCTCCTCCTGCTCGAATAGGGAAACATCTAGGTAGTGCAGGAAGGACCATTGCGACAGCCAAATTGCTAGTTGCTGGAAATGGAAGCGGCAATCTTGTGTTCAAACCCTAATCCCTCGCATCTACCTTGGGCTCGCTGCGTAAGGGTCGCAATTGACAGCCTGCCTTCACTCTGGTTGGCGATTTACGATCCACCCCGACACAGAACATGCTGGAATATTCACGGCAGAAAAGGGGGCTCGGAAGGTGGTTGAGCCGCTGCAAATGGCCCTCTCGCCTACCTTACATGAGGTCCTTGCACCCGACGAAGGAACTTTGGGCTCTGTCCACCAGCTTCGATCTTTCATACCATATTCGCAGTCGAATACCATTGCTGGACTTCGTAACGGACGAAAGTGTTTGCCCTGCTGACGTGTATATCAACAAAATATTATTATCACTCACCATCCCGCTCACGCCCGCAATTCGTGGCGGCCCATGGGCTTCGAGCTCCAGCGGCGGCAAGCGCGGTACCGCATCCAAGGTGCACCAGGGCGGCAAGGGCAAGACAGTGCCATATACAGAATGCGGGCACCGGTGCGAAGCGACACCGAAACCATCGTGGGCCCCAAGTCGCGCAAGTCAAAGGCAGCAGGCGTCCAAGACTGAACGCGTTTCCTCTTTTACACCCTCTTGCGTCTGCTCAACTTGAGAGACAGAGATGCAAGATGTTGGTCAAATCTCGAATCGACAGTTTGATCTGTGGTCATCATGATCTCTACCTACTTTTACGTCCGACACAAGTATGAGTCTCACAAGGTCACTACTTTCGCGGCCGCTAAATTCACCTTGGCATGGCTACTCATCCAGAATTCCTCCGGTATTCCATCCGAATCGCTGAACACTTCGGCATGCGAATTGACACGCCTACTATCCTTACTACCTTCTCATCTCGACGTCCAAAGCTACAGCCATAATCAACGTTATGGTCTACGAGCCTTCTACTTGAAATTCAGCAATCATTGTTCGGCCCTGTCCGACGTTGGCTCCACCGACTCGGCCTTTTGGAAACGTCACTTTCATCGTCATCGCGGCCATCGGGACACTTGCACCCACCCTCAATATCTGCTGCATCAGTGACGACCACTCAGCATGAGGATGTGGTTGCAGACCCCGTGCTTGCCGGCTCACAGTATTGCGACCAGGCTACCATTCACCTTCGCTCTGGAAGATTTCAGCGCCTGGATCGATCAACAGGAGAACCCGCTCCTGTACCCCAGCCCCCTCCATGAGGAGCCCGTCGCCAGCAATGGCGCCAGCATTGACACCAGCTCACGTACGCCAACTCCGAGCAGAGTAGGTAAGGTCCATTCTTGCTTTCTTTCTTTCAAGTATATCGACTCGAATACGGCTCTACAGGAAAATGACCGTGTCCTCAAACCGGATGTGATCAGCCACCAGCGGAGATTGGTTAATACTACGGCGATGTTCCGGCGCAGAGGTCTCGAAGCCGAGCGGCGGCGATCAGGGCACGCAGCAGTCCTGCACGAGGATAAAGTATCCATCGTTGGAGAGATGAAGGACCACGAGAACAGACTTGGGCTCTTCAAGCCAGCCAGAATCCCATTTAGAACCTGAACACCAGAAGTCAGATCGCAATCAAGCGCTGACCAAGTCGCCACTAAGATGGCATGTAGCAGACGGATCCGTCCTGCATGATTACTCTTAAACGTCGCCTGGATATTCCCGCTATTTCTCCGTAGAGCCCACAGAATCGTCCGCCGGTACACTTGAGGGAACATCTGCTGTATCCTCTCTACCGCCGCCTCACGCGTGCGTAATACCGCTGCAGCGCTCTATCGCGGCGCCGGTAGCGAGGCCGGCAAGAAGAACAGACAGTGTATCACGAACGCCGTCACCAGTAGTATCATCACCAGATACAGCTAGATCTGCTCGTTCGCCATGGCTGCTGATTCGGTATCTGTGTCGTGCCGGACTGGTCGATGAAACTTAAGTGGTCACTAAGATGGCAAGTTTGAGCCTTTGACACAGCCGGGATCCCGCTTGGGCTTTTGGACACCAGCCGTCAGAGTGCAGTCAAGCGATGAGCAGGTGGTCGCCAAGACGGCAAGCTCAGGCTAGTAGAGACAGAGGAGAACATGGGCATGCTAAGAGCAATCGCGGAGGCTGGAATTAGGTTTGGGAAATCTATTGCTGTTATTGATGAGGCTGTTGGAGATAGCAGGTTCTCTGTAACCCAATCATAGACTAATATCACAATGCGACCATTACGGCACGCTTTCCCCCTGCCGATGCGGTATCATTGAAGACGAGGAAGCACTATCACAAAGGGTAGTAGTATCGGCCACGCCATGGTGTCACACGGGCTACACTGGGTTCAATGCCACACATCCCATTTTCCCAGTCCAGGGTCCTTGTCACTGACAGCACTTCAGTGGCCACTTGAAAGAAGATGAGCAGTGGGGGGCAGGAACTATGGACATTGACGTATCGGACACATCCATCGCTCGTGGCCACATCTTCTTCACAAGCATCATATCACCAGGGTATCACCACCATGGCCGCTGTATACTGAGCGCTCCTCGTTGTTAGAAGAATTGAGGCTTCGTACGCCCGATGCCAGCTAAACGCAGCACCACTTTTGAGGCCATCAGGATCACCGAGCTGTCGACTGCTTTTGCCGGCGCCGAGGGGAAAAGCTACGGCACCAATAGCGATGCACTTGCCCGGGCTGCTTGGGTCATCTCTGGGACTTGTCCAGTCTTAAACGTGTCAACGATCCGAGATTGCAGATGCATCCCAGCGAAACTCAGATTAGCGATGCTGCGGGCATCTGGAATGGGCCAAATAAAGGAAAATTTTGCACCCTTTGGTTTCTGTCTCATCCATTAGGAGATCATCGGGATGGCCAGAGATATACTGGCGCCGTTCGACCAGGTGCCAGCCCGTCAACATGGACAAAAGGGACATCGCCAACATCGTGGAGTGGTCCGAGGACGCTGACTCAGTCGCACACGTAATGTGTGACACAGACCCCCTTCAGTACGGTATACTCTGCATTAGCATAGTCGTGTTGCAAGATGCAACAAGATCATGCACGTATCCGTCAAAGATACATGGCCTGTGCGCGCAGCCCCACTTACAAGCATCGGCCACCACAGAACCCTTCCGCCCGCCCAACCTAAGGTACCTTGTCCCAGCTTTATCTTATCTCTTATCGCTTATCTTTGTGGTACACCGATAATATTTCCATCATTGGTAATGCACCTCAGTTGACGACTTGCACGCCATCATCTCATGATCTCCAATAGCTATCGCATGTTATCACCACTCTTGTACACTGGATCATTTATCACCCCCTCTTAATCGCGAGTGGTCATCTTGGTTAAGTCGTTGGCCTACGTTGCCCATGTGCCAGGCTTACCTCGGTTGCATCTCGCCGCAATTAACGACTTTCTCCAGGCTCACATGGATGATCAATCAATTGCGCCCGTCAACGTTTGTGGTCTCGGAAATATTCGGATACGCCAACTCAACTGCGACCTCACATGCAGGAGTTTCTATGATTGCGGATAGCTTGATTGCGTGCCACTGCTAACGCTTGGGACGGGCGCTTACGTAACCCATCGCGCGTGCTGTCGCAAAACGCCCACTTACGCCCAATCAAGTGCGACCGCAAAAGCCGTCACCTTGCGCCCGTAGGAAATCGTCGATTGCGACCGTGAGAAATTGTCAATTGCGACCGTGGAAAGCGTATATTGCGACCGGTTTTGTTGCGGAAGTTGCGAGTCGACGAGGCGTGATTACGTGAGTGCACTTGGCAGCGAGTGACAATGGCACACAGTGACAATAACCGGGCCTATTTCTTTTACGACAATCGCGGAAAACAGCTGCCCGACATCTGCTGAGTACTCTTGCACGTGCTGGGCTCCTTTGATCTGGGTCCTGCGTTGCTTGGTCCCACGTCTCCCACCACCTGTATCCGCTCGGCTGTCATTGTTACCGTGGCGCTGTACCTACTGCTTCGCGCCACTGACAATGAGACCAGGCCAGAGCAACAGGCTCCCAACCTTTGCCATTCATTGATTACGCGCCTTCATCATCATTGCAGTTACATATTCCACATTCTCATTCCTCAGCCTTGTCATCCCAAGCGCCACCGTCAGCCTCGCCCACTTCACTGGTCGCCATTGCGCATTCACAGCACACCTTGCCGGTCTCGGTGCCATCGCGTCCTAACTCATTTCATGCGCGCAGAATCTATGGACTTCAATCCAAGTCCATATACACTCACCCCCTCATGCTATCCCTTCACCGTTACTCTTACGGAATCATGTCGAACTTCACATGATTCGGCCCTGACGATTGGAATCTCGGTGCATGCCTCCTAATCTCCTTTCTCGGCTGCAAAGACCAGCCTACCTCACCACCCTTTTTCCGCCGGTAATACAACCTCGCTATCTGGCTTGATGTTTCGCTTGATGGCCGCCTGCCACGCCCCTGGAACCGACATACCGCCGTATCTAATCTTCGATATCAATCATCAAGTCGACGAAGGTGGTGGAACTCAACACAATTGGGCGAAGTGGCAAGATCCCGAGGCCTCGGGCGCATGTAGGAAACACAAGACAGGTTGCCATGCTTCAATCATTATGACTGGGAGGCTCATGGGTTCAGCAACCCGCCCGAAGGTTTCGAGACTCGCCCGCGCTCACTCCAGTTTCTTTGGCAGGAGTATATGGGGGTTTCCAAATTCTTAGGCACAACGCACCGAGTATACTTATGACTTACAAAAGTCTATTACTTCGATAACAAGGTACTTAAAGTATGGGTTTACCGACACCAAGACTACCTCTTTAGACATCACCAGCGGCACAGCCGAACTCTACTAGTCACGAACAGCGTGAGAAAGCGACGCAAAACAAGGAGAGAGGAAACAACGCTTGAGATCAAGCTTGAAGTCAAATGCCTCGATGACTGCTGCGCGACATCCATCCGCTCTCCCTGCATAGCCTTCCCGCCTGATACGCTGCATCACGCCTCTGTGCTTTCTGCCACCACATATCTCAACAACAGGGGTTTCGTGAGGTAGAACCATGCGCCGGGTTTGGGTAATGTTCATGGATCAAATGGGAATGAGCCAGCCTTATGGCCTTGCGGTGTCCGCCAGCAGTATTGAGAGATTCATCTGCATTGTTAGGAGCATAGTGGGTGAAAGCCAGCCGTAGGAGTCGTTACTTCAACCCTTGGCACCGAATTCCACATGAAAACGAGATAACCATATCTAACATTACCAGTATAACGGCCCTCCCTGCTGCTCAGCCCGTCTAAGTACTTGCCATTCAGGACCAGATGACATGAACCAGTTCAGAATCCGTACATAACGGAGCCTTCCAGAAGAGAATAAAAGTGGGCTTCCAGAGACGCAGAGACTTTCCAAAAGATATCAAAGACCCCGATAGAGTGGGACTCGAGGCATTCTGTGCGTTGACCGGAATAGTATACTAGCTTTCAATGGAAATAGCAGATCATCAAGAATTACGCAAAGCGCCCAACGTGTTCTTTTCTTCCGAGTTAGCGTCACTTCTGGGCCTTTTGGCAATTTAACAAGCAAAAGAACAGCAACGGGCCAGAGATTAAGACTGTGCGCCCAAAAAGGAGGGTAGGTAAGTCGCCCAGATCAAGAGTAGTATCGCATTCCATAGTATAACTTCGAGCTCGCTAATATCACGTAGTAATCAGGTTTTATCGAGGCCGCATCATTAGCTAGGAACCGGGAGACGCGCAGATATAAATCATGAAGTTCCAGTTGCCCGTGCAAGAATATCGGTTGTGCAAGGCCTTATTTCTATTCCTATCTATTTCTATCCTCATTATATGTATATAAAACGGATCATTGGTTACACCATTACTTCCTGTCACATCAGGGCCACTTTAACTAAGCAATGCTACAGGATGAGCGCTAGCAACAACGAAATTTAAATTTCCAAAGACTCCTTCTCCCGCTACTTCGCAACAAGACCCTTATCAGAACTACAAATACTAGTAGCATATTTATATAAGACCGACTCTTCGCTATATTCTCAAAAGGTCATCCATATTAATATTAGTTAAGGCAAGCGACACAGACTCGCGCCTTCTACGTTCTAGTAAGCTCAATGTAAATAGAGGCTGAGCAAGGTCAAGAAAACCTCAGTTTATCCTTAATCTGGGTGATGAATATGCAACCATTGAATAGTGAGAACAAACCAGAGCCTTCTTGTTCACTTCGTGTATCACTGGCTTGTTCCCCTGACTGAACCCCGCTGCAACCCATTCAACTTAACGCAAGCCGAACCTATCATAAATAAATCGACCGCTATGAAACTAAAAGGTGACTTCAAACGCTCTGTATCTATAATAGAACTTGAGTACTAGACGCAGTGAATGAAAGTTTTGTTTCCTGGAGCTTCCGATTAATAAAATTCCTCGAGTCCGAGACTTCACGCAGTCTTCTCGGGCCGTCAAACTTATTCCACGCGTCTCGGTCTATACACAGTTCATTCAAGCCAGCCGGGTCCTAACATCACTCGGTAAAGCCACGAATTAGATGGCCCATGATGCGCGAGAGCCTGGCGGCTGAGAGTCTTCTAAACAAAGCGGTGAATGGATGACGACAATCTCTGACTCATCACAAACAGGCGCCCCGGGTGTTCGATTCTTATTCCAGTCATAGGATCCACCTCCTGCAACAAACCTTATGAAAAGAGATGACCTAGGCAACGATGAACAACGGAGTAGATCTGCTGCTGATCAAAACCAAGCGAGAGACATCGGGATATTTCGAAGATACTCAGCTCGCCTACATTAGTTTCTACTCAACTTACTCCAGCAAGGTCGCGCTCGAGCTGTTGCCATAGATTCCATCTATGATCACTTCGAGAGGTCTTCAAAACTAGGTATGGGTCTTGGAAGCAACACTCTCACCAGAAGAAAACCGTGCCGCGAGTGATGAAACTCTCGTTCCTGACTGAGAGACCGCTTTAGTATCCACGTATCCCGTAGTGAAGCCTCTTTGTTCATTAACACCATATCCAGGAGTTTGGTTGACCTTGACAATACAGTAAAGGCTAGATAGATTGAACCGCGGAGTCCAGTGACGTTGGAACTATGTGGATTTGTCCCATGATGGCAAGAGAATTCTCACCGTCGCCAATTTCATAGGGACCATGATACAATAAAGGCGCCAAAATTGCTGTCGATCCGGAGACGAGAATTGCTCATAAGTCAGCTAGAGCAATGAAGCAGGAAATGATAGAATTTGGTTGACGTCTTCGTTAGCAGCCGCCTCGTAGCTTTCCGGTCAATAATGCTACTGTCCTTAGAAGACTAATGATGAAGTCCAACGTCGGGCTTCTAGTGTTAACCGTAAATTCCGAAGCGGTCGTCCAAACCAGTGCGTATGACGGGTCGCCGTTGCCGTTCCCGATAGGCTTGCTGAGCCTCAGTAGTGCCGCGCTGTTTTTGGGCTCAAGGAGCTTATCGTAAATCACAGACAAGCGATCGCCACGGAGCATCGGCCGGAAATTGGACAGTATAACGACACCTAAAATAAAATGGGCCTAGGATGATACCATTTCTGTCGATTTCGGGCCTGAGAATATTCACGTGGTCACTAGCCACGTATTAACCAGCGTGGTTCTGGTTTGCAAGATCGAGAAAGTCCCAGATTTGAACAACTTATCAACAACCTGGTTCGGTCCTCTGGAACATCCGGGATATGCTGCTCTCTGCATTGAGATTTGAGTAGCTCAGGAGCGATAGGAGCCATATAGGGGTGAAGGCGATGAAGTTCGCTGTACCCAGGATCATCAAAAACAGAATGACCAGAGAACCAGCACCCTTGGTAGTGATGACTCGCGTCATTCCCTTGACCATCTTGAGCAACAAATATACGGCATCACATACCGAATTGGCGGAGCCAGCAATGATGACGGATTCAATTATCGAAGACTCAAGGCGCTGTAGCATGTGTCAAAATTTCACGAGCGGATATGGGGGATAGACAGAGTCTCCTGGCTAGAAAGGCTCTGTCAGCTCTGCCCAAATAGGGAATTGTACGAGGGCGACAGGAAAGATCCAAGCAACAAAGGAGCAGGTAAGGTATATATAGAGCGCAAGGAGTACGCTTCGTAGGGGGTACAGATTATAGTAATTTATTTCTTTGACCATAACAGCAGTTGGTCTCTGTGAGCTTCTTCCCTACGTCGTACATCTATTGACAGGCTCCGGCATTAAGAGTATCGATGTGACTCTGGCCACGGCAATCAGCCTTAAGGGCAAAAAAATAGTTTTCTGAATTTTCCAGCTCAAAACTACACTGGAGGGATGTCAATATGGCCTTTGTAACAGAGGTATTGAATGTGATGCGGCGTAGTGTGTTATGCTGTTTCGCAGCAGACTGCAGGTCATCAAACACCATGTCGTTACTCACCCTGGGATCGCTCTCGTTGTCACAACAAGATGCCACCAAGGTTTCGGAGTAGTTAGAAAGCTTCGGCGGGAGTTAGGACAAAGAGAACCCTTCTCCTGGTCGAAAAAACGAAGAGGGAAAGACAAACTCCGACTTTGACCTGTGCCATCAGGCTGGAATATAGTCTGGCTTTGCTTCAAACGGCCCCGAAAGTCTGGTTAATACGTGAATCCATTGAAGGAAGCAATGCTTACGTAGGGGATCTCTGTCCCAGCATTAAATAGTACACGCTCGCACATCCCACCAGAATCTTGCTCACTGAGATACTATCGGTTTTCTAGTCTGATCTATAATTTTAACTCAAAGACGGTAATACAGATGTCTTAATTGGTCACATGCCGAATAACCATGAGGCAGCAAAGTGAACTATAGTGCACGGAACTCCAAACCAACTCCCTCCCGGAGGATATCGCGGAAAGGCCGGAAGGAAATCTTGAATGCGCAATATGAGTTGCTCCTTATTTTATGGAAAATTGATATGCGATGGCCTGTCTGCGTTTGCTATGCTAGCCATGCTCGATTATTGCGCCCTCCCAGCCGAAGGATTAGTCGCTGAGTCGACCTTGCCAACGTAAGGTGATCAAAAAGGCACAAGCAAGGCCTGTGGAAGTATTGAGGGCTAGAGGCAGCGTGAAGCGCCTCTGAAGAAAGTATTCCTTGGTGATAGACATAGCAGAGCGAACGGTATCTTCATAAGCATCAGGCAGCGTGGCTCTACCGATTGAAAGAGGAGCTGAAAGAGAGTGTGGACTAAAGTGGCAAAAGGTTGGTGTTCGCCGGAGAGAAAGACAAAGGCAGTGCTTGGCTCTGCAGGGCCGTGGACAGGAACAAAATCGTTTCCACCGCAGCTGCAGCCGTTTTACGAGAATCAAGCCACACAGGATGGTGTTCCCGAAGCCGTTGCGAAAGTGCTATTGCTTTGCGAGAAAGATGACAAGATCGTTGATAGTGCGATCTCGATACCACACCTAATACCTCCAATTAACTACTCCTAACATGCGAATCAACAGATCACTGGTTAATATTGGGGCAGGTGACAACTCTTACCATGCTCATTAAAGCAAAACCAGTCACCCAAGCCACTCAACCCAAAAGACGTATGGCCAACCGCCGTAGTCGCATGTTGAATGATCAATGGATTGTGATTCCAGGTCATCGCCTGAGGGCCGATTAGGGTTCTCCGGAAGGGGGTGACGATTTCATGTCGTGTTCAATGTTGAGAGCTTCAAGAACCACCTTTGAGCGAGAAAGCCCAGGGACGTTTGGTTCGGAGAAGAGATATACAGATTTCGAAGTCCAAAGGTGTCATCTTCGGGCTTGTGGGCCGACCAAAATCTAGAGATGAACAGACATGACGAGCAAGGCGCGACGGGCTCTTGCGTCGCCGTCCAATCAAGATGATAGAATGGAAAATGCGCATAAGAAGATGGTACAGGCATAGATGCCAGATCGGGTTGTGGGGGGAAGATACGAGCTGTGGCGATGTGCCTTTCATCGATGGGACCCATTGATTGACGACACCCTCAGAGAGAAGAATGGCTTTGCCAGCACCTCTCTGCAGCCATGTTTGTCATTGGCCTTTCAGCGAATTGAAAGCCCGGAATTGATTCCCAAGGCAGCAGAGGGCCCAGAAATACCACCAGAGTTGAGTTACACAAGAGCGGGCGCCAGTCCAGCTTGCAGTTGATGATTGATAGGCGGTGGTATCATGCCGGTGGGACGATATTAGAGTCATCTTGAGGCCTACATTGATTGAAGATTGGTACAGGTTCTCTATAGTTGGTAACGTAACGCAGGAATGCAAGTGTCTGAAGCAGGCTACGGCGCAGGCTGAGACAAACCATGGACCTGCCAATCGCGTTCCCAGGCTTTCAACCAATTCTCCTCTTTAATCTTGCCCACCATCAATCAGAGCTGGCGAATCATAGGAAAGCATTTTCAAAAGTAGGACTCGGTGAACGGTCGGCACCTGCAACGTGACAGTAGCTTGGGCTCTCAACTGCACTTTTGATTCCCACCTGATTAGAATACAACTTGTTTATGGTCTTTCTCATCATATATTCAGGCTACTGGCTGTCAATACTTGGGCAAGATTGTCGTCCAGAGGGCGAGACTGAAATCCATGTGCAGTTAACCGACTCGACTACCAGGAGCCTTGTTGCGACGCCCCTTCGAGTGGCCGAGGCCTACCGCCTCTAGGATATATACCTCTTAGAGTACCTCTCAGATTTCAGAACTTTGCTGCACTTGCGTTCTCAGGGTCTTGTTTGGTCTTTATCAATCGGAAGGCCATCCTCTTTCTTCTCCTGCAATTTCCCTTGCGTCTTTTTGAAGCAACAGCAGTGCGTTATCCAGAGGTCGAATCATCTCGCTGCTGTCCTTGCATCCATTATGGCGGGCGAGCGACCAGTTCCTCAACGTCTCGTTGTCTGTGTAGATGGCATATGGTGCGATACAGACCAGTCCTTGCTATCTGCCAGCGACAACCAAAACACAACGAACGTGTACCGTCTATTCGCCTCCGTCTACGGGGGGGAAATCACCGATGACAATGGGAAAAGGTACGCTGCTGCGAGAATACATATATGAGTCTAAGTCTCGAAATTGACGTCTAATTATCAATTATCATACAAAAACGGAACCGTAATTGCCAGCCAGCAATTACGCCTTATTTACTACACACCCCCCCCAGATTTATAGCTTAGCTAGCTAAATATTTATTAATCGCTTATAAACTAGGGACTTATTTACTATTAACTACTTAATAAGCGTCTAACGCACTTTTATATAAAAAAGATTTAATTAAATAGGATTCGAACCCGTAACCCTTAGTATAATATTATATAAGCTAGACTTTTTTTTAGAGTTATATGATAATTAATAGAGGTAAAGGGCTTATAACTATTATATAAAAACGGAACTATAATTACCGGCTAGTAATTACGCCTTATTTACTATATTAATTATGCGAAAGATTCCTATAGCAGAAGCGTTACTTCAATGGGATCAAATCTCATGACCGCGGCTTAACGATGCGTAGTGCAATCGCATCCGGGATTTCGGATAATATCAGGGAAGTCTACCGAGACTGTTGTCGATTGACCGGGCCTGAAGATGAAGTATGGCTCTTTGGCTTCGGGCGGGGCGGCTTTGTCGTCCAGGCTGTGGCGGGGTTACTTTACCATGTACGAGCTCTGGTATCAGCCGATAAAACTGAAAGAGAGTTCAAAACCGACTACGAAAAAACTCTCAGAGAGTATCGCAGAAGGCAAGGGAGAGCAGGCCTTGGAGATGGTCAAGTAAGCAGTCCGCCTTGACATTCTAGCAGCAAAGCTGTTGATTTCATTGCTCATGTCTCCTGTTGCTGATCGGTTTCCCGGACTTCGAAGATATTTCAAGCTACAACTCGGGCTGCACCAACAATCCAATTCGTTGGAGTATTCGACATGGAAATGGATATGAGTAGCGACAAAAGCTTTGACATCTCTTTCAACAGCGTGATTCAGAACTTTCGCCATGCATTGGCTTTGAATGAACTTACGCTTGCAGAACACGTATTCAACACTCCCCGATTCAATATGAACCAGGAACTGCAACGGAACCTGGCTGTGCAGGCCTGGTTTGTAGGTAGCCATAAAGACATCGGGGGATCCTCTGCAAGAGATGGGTTGTCGCTGTATCCACTTCAGTGGACGGTCAGCGAAAGCAAGATGCTAGGTCTGAAGTTTGGATCTGCTGAATTCGCCGGCGATCGGGCCAGTCTTATGGATCCTATCCTGCTCAGAATTCTCGAAGGCCATGGCAATCCTTGGAGTTGTACTACGGACAATGGGATACGTTTCGAAATGGCGGATATCCAAATGTTGCATGAGGATGAAAGATACAGTGTTCGACACGGTCTAGCAAAGCCCAAGGGCGGTTTTTCAGAAAGAGAGAATCCGGACCCTCTTTGATAAGGGTGGCGGACTGCAGAGCTATTCTTCAGGTATGTTTTTAACTAATCTATCTCTCCACTATTAGGATCACGTGTGATAGATAAACGGGATGCTGACAGAGCCTCAAGGCACTACTATTCACCCCTCCGTCTACCTCCTTCTCGACAGGTACATTGGCATTGGATTGGACATGCAGAGATTCCCCTTCTATGACAACTTGGAAAAGTGGAGGTACAAAATTTTGGGACAGGATGTGGATTTTCCGAATCAAGGGTTTTGGAACGACGCGGCAATACAGGACTACAAAGACTTCGGACCTCTTCGCATTTTAGTTTGTGGCAACACTGGGGTCGGGAAATCCTCACTGATCAATAAGGTCTTTGGCGTGCCTGATAGTGAAGAGGTGACCAAAAGCTCTAATGACGTTCGAGGTGAGCATAATGTCCAGGATGAACTCACTTGGCCTGGAAGGCCGGATCTCGTCATACACGATTCTAGGGGCTTTGAAGCCGCTGCTACCGCTGAGCTCCAAGCTGTGAGGGAGTTTTTGAGAAAAAAACAGAGGAATACTGAGATTAACAAGCGTCTTCATGCTATCTGGTAATATTTCCATGCCTTCGCCTCCCGTTGTTGCGAGCTCTAATACAGCATCAGGTTTTGTCTCGAAGTCAACAATCAGCGCCCAGTGCAAGAAGCGACTCAGGAACTTTTTCGAATCATAGCCGAATATGCGAAAGATATTCCAGTCATTGTGATTGCCACGAAGAAGGATGACTTCGAAAAGATTCATTTCAGTGACGGAGTGATGTCAGCGTTGGCCCAGGGCCAGACGCCTGATTTAGAGAATCTGGCTCAATTTGCGCGCGACCAAGTCTATAAGCGGCTCCGAGATCTCGAGAAACTGATCATGAATTTGGATGGCGGCCGCTTCGATGTTTGCGTTGCAGTGTCAAAAGGTCTGTGTTCTAAAGAGTACCTACGCAGATAGGCCTCTGACACCTAAGCTCACATCAACAGACGATGATAAATCGATTCAAAGCCTGGTCTGTGAATACCGCAGAATGCTTTTCTCATGAGAAGATTAGACTCCTATACATCCGGGCTCAGGTTGCACGCCTTGACCTGAAGGTGGATCTAGCCTTGGAGAGCGTTATGGCCATCTATAAGAACGTCGTACGCAGATCCACTTTGACGGCCGGATTGCCCGCAGCAACCCCCATGAACCGAAAGTCAGCCGCAATCAAGCTTCGTGAAGCTATTCTCTCCTGCTTCGGGATCCCAGGAGTCGATGGAAAGACTGCTTTTGATGTTTACGGGCGGAACATATTCGACAAAGAAGGCAACAGTATCGCGACAGCGACAGCTGAAGCGATTGCTACCGTCTCAGTTATCACGACCGGAATATTTCTAGGGATGCCATTCTTTCTAATTTCCGCCGGTTCCAATGTTCCTCTTGTTTTACCAACCACAGGAAGACTTATGCTGATGCTGGCATGCGATCTGATCCTTATGTTCAGCAGGGGATTTCAGGAGGCATCAGGAAAATGCAACACTCAACCCCAGTTGGCAGACTTGGAGAAAGCCGCGGCTGCATATCAGGCACACTCTCCGCGAGTCCATAAAATGGTCAAGGCTCTTGTTCCAGGTGTCAGCATGTGCTTCAGGATGGACAAAATCAAGCTTGGAATCAAGGAGATTCTGCAGGATTCAAGACAGTTCTTTGCTGGAGATAACGCAGCGCCTCCAGCCACACCCAGGCCCTCGTCAGACTCGTGGAACGAGCTTGCGAGTTTGCAAGATACAATCACGGAGGATATTACGACCATTGAGCAAACAGGTGAAGATATTGTGGGGCAAGCGGATAGGAGTGATTCCGCATCGTTGTTTCGTATGCAGAGTATGAAGACGGCCCTGTGGGAGTTCATGGAGGTGCGTAAGAGGAAATACCCGGGCATGAAATAAAATAAGGATTGAAGGTAATGGCATAAACAAGAAGGTAGTGTAGCTTAAATTAAGTAGATTTCCTACCACTTGGTTCATCTTTTGAAGCACTACAAGATTATCATGCTTTGTTTCTCCCTGCTAGTCTCTTTGAACGAACACCGTACCAACCCTCTCATTTGGAGTTGTATAATTGGTGCTGATCCAGACTTTGCTAGAGATGCAACCGTCATCAACGCAACTACCATACCCATGAATGACCCCGAGAATGCATCCACCCCTCTCTTGCTTACTCTGTAGTGAAGTGGCTCCAATCCATGTAGTCGAAGGCCGGACAACTAGTAGTGCGCTCGTGTTGACTATGCCTGGTTAGGGGCAAGGTTTCAGCGGGGGATTGAATCATTTGCTAGACGGCATGAAGAAGTCCTTTGACTCAAACAATGACTGTAACGGATCTCTCTCTGACCAGGCACACAGCTAGTTGCGAGCATCTACAACTGCCTGGGTCTGGGCGAGCGACTTGTGGACTCTGCTATACGGGGATTTTCAGCCCAATTCGGAGGAGCCAGCGACTGAGTGCCCAATCGTCTTGTTGCCCATATCTGTGCCGACTGACAGACGTTAGCGTCTTTGGTCTCTCTAACCAAAACTTTTGACAGTATTGTTGCGATCCAGAAGGTCGCTATAGCGTAGAGCCAAGGTGGAAAATGCCGTCGATGCTAGCGATATCCGGCTTACCATGAAGACAATAGATATTTAAGTTTGGTACAACGCCTTAACGCCCCCCACAGATGTGGTAAAAGAGAGCAAGATCCCAACGAACAGCACTTCTCGAAGTCTCATAAGCTCAGGCAAGAGGACAACCATATTTTAGGATTGGTCAGGTCTCCCCAGCGAAAGCGCAACGTGCCGCTGGTATCACCGAGTCGACACAGGCAATGGCTTTACCTCTCTCGCATCCAAGTGCGGTACATCGGGTGTAGAACTCACCGAGTACAGCCCAAAGCCTAACCTCTGCTGGACTCTCAAGCCAGGAATTTACATCTGCTGCTGCGCTGATGTCTCTCACGCAGAGACGAAGCCGGAACCCCCCACGACTAACAGCTCACGGAATCTGTGCGACGGGGATCATCAAGGACGAAGTTAGCTGCGGCAAAATTGCGCGGGCCTTTGGCTTGACGATGGTCGAGATCGAACCTTCTACGAAAGGGAAACATGTGGCTGGATCAAGCGCAGGTCCCGTGCAATACGCAGGACCTACGATTTTCACAGCTAGTGGAACTACGGGGAGCCGAACGCCTTCAGCTCGTGCGGCTCTCAGTAAGTGAAGTACTCAATCTTCCGAAAGCTGACTTCGAACCTCCTGACGTAAGGTACTCTTTCACCATCGCAAAGGTCCACATGGCTAGTAACGGCGGGCTAATTACAACTAATGAACACATCGTTTCAGGAGGTGCACCACCAAGATTTCGAGCTCATCCCTTCATTGCCACATATAAATGAAGTACCATAGTAAATTAGTGCACGAGACCAGACGAATATGGTGTCCCAAAATGTGGACATGCCTAAGTTGAAGGTATATCTGCTTTCAAATTTGAGAATGACTTCGCATCAAGACGGAGGCTTCTCTGGTTCCTATTCCCCTTTCAAATACCCTCGCTTACCGCTAGATGGTTTGGATTTTCTTGGAAGCCCCAATGCTCAAGTTCGACTCGTCTCTCGAATATGAGTCCTTATTGTAAGCTTTGGTCTGAACCCACCATTTCTCACCGATAGCCTGAGTCACAAAACATGCTGCTGAGAGAACTGATTTCGTCTTTACAACCAATAGATTAACCGTGGGAATGGCCCAAATGGACGACAAGATATCCAAACCTTCGAAGTCAGACTCAGGCCAAGCAATATCAACTTGGCGTTTCTTTCATCATTCCTTAAATGTCAGTTAAAGCCAGGCAACATCTGTCGTTCAGTGGTTAATGATAGTACACAGCATTCAATCTTACACGTATATTGAAATCCAGAAGCTGTCATGTTTTCCCACATTGACGTATCAACCATCCTGACTGTTTCGGCCTGCGATACTTTAAGTCCCGCCACGGAATTACCTCTCGTGCCTGAGGATCAGAATCATGCCAGTATGCATTCTGGCTATGTTTGGCTCCTCTATATTTGCGTCATTGGGAAAACATGTGTCTAACGTACCAGAACGTTCCCCAACGTTCTCCGCAAATTGGACTCCAGTCTAGATTAATAATTCCCGGCCTGGCAGCTCATACCATCGAAGGCAGAAACGCATTTCTATCAGATGTATCTTCTGCAGCTGACGAGACGGCCCTATGTGGAATGTGAGTGGCAACGGAATGGGTGCGGGAAGGGCTGCGGGAGGGGCCGGCTGAGCAACCAACATTCAAGCCATGCTTCCAGTCACGGAATTGGGTGTCTTCAAGTTCTGATGTTTCGCATTCTCCTTAGCTCTGATCCCGATATTTCCAGCGTACTCGTCAGCGGCTGGCTCAGCTGGATAGGCAGGCACGCAATTTGATATAAATCGTGGCGTATTGGTTGAAAAGGGTTTGCTGACTATGGCTTTAATTATCTTTTGACGCGCTGACATGCAACAAGGTAGATGAGACCACATGAGCCTACTTGTATGTCTTCGCAATGCGAAAACCCCAGTGTTGTTCTACTCATATTCCATGTCGGCCTGCGCAAAAATGAATCAGGTGACTGATGATAAGTAGAAGATCTTGACGAGAGGATCTGTGGGACCACATACGCTGTGGAATGCGAAAGAATTTGGTTGAGAGATCAGTAGCGTCTCTTGAGTGGACCTCCATCACGCGTCCGGAAAATCAGCATTCCTGATGGATTCACGCCAAGATTTGACCCCTGGTCGGCAACACATCGTTCCTCCAGCTAGCGGCCGCGCCCTGAACCTTTGAAACTGGGATAGCCTTTTTCGTCATTTGGTATACTTGCTTGACCCACCTGAAAATTGAAGTCGGAATTCATTCTCTAGATTGTGATGCTGTGCTGCAGAACTTTCAGTGGGCGATGTGAGCTACTTTCAATAAGCCGTAGTAAACGAGCCTCCCTTTCGAACTCACTCTCGTGCACATGAGTAACCTAATACATCAGAACCAAGCGACAATATCTCTGGCATTTCATGACTACTAACTTTGGGCGTGCGGCTGAGTTTATCAGGTCACCTGTAGACCGACACATTCTTCGTGATTACCGTAGAAACAAGTCTGTTTTTCGAACCCTGTACATGCCAAGGATGATAAACTGAGGGTCTGGGTGCGATTATTCAGCCCGAGATGATCGATTCAGAGACACCAAAGTCTGCATTGTGACTTACTCTTACCAATCCAGAGAGGAGGGGTGAGTCCAGGTCATCGAAACCCACCAAGGCGCCAGTTGAAACAGAAATGCTAAGAACGACAGCTGAAGTCTATCAAGTTTACGGCTCGCACTGAAATAGATGATAGATGGAAGCATTTCCTGACATGTTCAATCCATCTCTACGCTGTGCAGACACCAGTGCATAAGAAGCATCATAGATCATCATTTATCACAGTTCATTTCACAGGTTCAGACAAAGCCGTCACAGTCACGGTTACTAATCTTATTGTTCTCGCCGTTATTCTAATAGTCCCACAGCACCTACTTCAAAATCATCCTTGTACTGGAACTCACTTCCGAGCATTGCATAGAAATAATGGATGAGCACCATCCTCAGGCGGCGGTTTGGAGTCTCTACCAACCGACCTCTACCAAGGTGGAGTCCGCCATTGTAGCCAATCCATACAAGCCTGAAGCGGGTGACCTGGAGGAAGGCGTCTTTGCAAAGGATCACCGCCGTGCTGTTGATCCCGAAGACTTTGCGGATGGTGGCAAGTTCCGATGTAAGTTGTGAAATGATTATCAGAAGCTTTTTCGCATTTCCAGATGGCTCAAGTTCCTTGACTGACGTCTCCCAGCTGTTGTCAAAATCCTAGCTGCATTCAACAATGGTAGCGGTGGAACAGTTTGGATGATGGGCTCCGGCTGGCTCATCAGTCCTGACACTGTTATCACTGCAGGACACGTTGTCTACGACTGGAAATATCGCTACCAGCGTGCAAAAGAGATCAAATGCTTCATTGGATATGCTGGGCGTTCTTCGGTTGATAGCGAGAAGCACGATGTTCAAGCTCGTCTTGGTGAGCGAGTGATCACTACCCTGGAGTGGGTTCAGTCGGGCCCACAAATTAGGACGCATGATGTTGCATTCATCAAGCTCGACCGTCCGTTCGAGGGTGATCTCAATATGTTCCCTGTCCAAGACCCGACTCCTGTTTCTGGCGAAGTCAGACTCGGCGTTGTAGGATATCCTGGAGACAAAGAGCTCCCCGGGTCAAGGGGTGAAGATGGTGAAGGGGGTGCCTTGATGTATCAAGAGTTCGCTCGTACCGAGTACGATCTCCAAGACAGCACTTTGCATATGATCGAATACCGAGTCTCAACCTATGAAGGTAAAGTACACCCCTTTTACTAGCCTGTCAGGAGTTATTGTTCTGATGGGATTACGAATGCAGGCCAATCTGGAGGACCAGTCCTCAAAGTCTTCGAGGACAAGTCATTGTACGTTGTCATCGGCACTCATTGCTATGGTTTTGGACCTGGCACGAGCAATTCTGGCACCTCTATTGGAGGTCGGTACGGAGTTGACTACGACAACTTTATGGTCCTCTTCGATTCTCCTTCGTTCCCTCATGAAGCGGATCATGATATCAAGATTCTCAGTGCTGGCGAGATTACAAAGACGGCCGTCAGCGAAGCCTAGCTCACTCAGGGGACTGTCAAGAAGATCGAGGACTCGCCAAAGTCAAGTCACCTCGAGGAAGCTCAGCTAGACACTGTTCAGAGTAGTCACTTGTCCAAGCGTCATGATACTGTCGAACCCCAGAAGTCGATCTTGGATCTGATTGGGGGCCATCCTTGGGTGAGGAACAATTCTATCAGCTATAAGAGTGAAGGCAAGTATACTCAGCAGGGCACCACTAAGAACGCCTCAAACCCCCGGAGAGCACGTAGGAGCCCTCAGCTCAAAACCCGTCTTAGGATTCCAACTCAGATGGCCTATGCTCAATGAACTAACAGTACATGAGTTGATGTATTCGCTAACACATCTTGCCTCACAGTTAATAACCTTTAGCAGTGGCTGATGTAGGTTCGCCTTCATTCCACGTCCTCAAATGATCACGTTGATAGTAATCGTCTACTGATGCATTTCCAGCCATTCCATTGCGTGTTGAGGGTACGTTTATGACCTTGACTTATCACTTGCTCCTGATCATAGTGGCAGATGAATTTTACTAGAATGCGCATATATCAAACAATTTCACAATCGAGTTCTTACACTTGAATGTCTTCTCTTCAACTCTTTCATTCAACCATAATACACATGGGGCAAGGTCGCCATGCAAGAGATTCTTTGTCGTCATTAAACAGGTTATATATAAATCGCAAGTAAGTTAAGTTCATCCTGTACCCAAGCTTTAGTTTACATAGAATGCCGCACTATCGACTTCATCTATCTAGACTTCATTTCGTGTAATTCTCCACGATCAGGGCGAGTTTATCGGGGTAAGAGAGTCTAAAACTTGCTCAAATCGTTGGATCTGATCAATCAAGCCTTTGATTGACTCTTCAAGCTGCGGCCGACCCTTCTGTATAGCTCTGGACGGTTATGGGGGGCAACCATGCGAAGTCTCTATTATTCTTCTCAAGTCAAATACAAGCGATGGCAGATGTGCGAACGCAGCTGGCTATGTCAACGGTGCTAAGATCAAAGGAATCATCCGGGGCGGAGAAGACCGATTGCTACCAGCTCATAAATTCGAGACCGACGGTCCTCTCCTCTAATTCCGCTCTGGTTGCTGATCAAAGTCTGATGGCTCCGTGTCTGGACATTTGCATCTAAACCAGTCAATTTTCTTCTCATTTGGACCATCGACTTTCAACTTCTTGTTCCGACCTCGCCCCTGGAACGAAGAATGTCGCAGAGAACATATCAGCAATATGACGCCGGTGACCAGGGACACCCGATGATTGGATCGGAAAAGCCAAAATTCGCTGGTTATATATATATCGCCGCCGATCCCCAGGCCTTCGGCAAAAAGACGTGAAAGCGCCGGTCGTTCAGTCCACAACAGACGAGATCAGCTGCGTGTAAGTCGACTCCCCGAACCTGAACGCGGACTTGTCAATCTCCATGAAACTATGAACTCTGCCCGGAGAGCAGCTTACGGGGCCCGTCAAATCGCTGCAGAAAGTTGGTTGTGGGCACGGGTGCGGCCTGGGACGAGTTTGACCTGAACTCCCACCGCTTCTGCAAGTCTACGTGCAAGTACAGGTACTGCCCCCAAAGTACCTACGGCGTATTTGTCATCGACGGATGAAGATAAGGATTCGTTGGTCGAAACAGCCAGCCAACCGGCGGACTGTGGGACTTTGGGACAGGGCGAAGCACAATGATGAGAACACGAAACAGTGCCTCATCTAGAAGACCATGAAGAACCAAGTTCCAGGCGTGGAACAGTGCTCTAGCACATGCCGAGCGGTCATTGAGGAAACCATGGCCGAGGACCACGTCATAAAATACGACTACATAGGCTTCTGACCACTCGACAAGTCATTTTCTTGGAGTCAGTATCCGGGGACGATCTTTCCTAGCTGTTTACGCCGTTGGGAAAGTTTCGTGTGACAACGCGCTGACCACTATCTTTGCAGATCCCATCTTCGACGCCCCGCCCATTGCCGCTCAGGCAATAATGCAGCACTTTGAGATTGGTCGTCTCTAATCTGTCCCTCTATTTGATATATATAACTATGCGTGCGTAGCAGGTCAGATTTTCTAACTTACATGATCATATCAACACCCCGAGCTCGTCTTCAGCATAGGTTTGGTAGCGAATTCTAGTATAGTTATGGTTTTGGATACCGGGTAAGGCAAAGACCTCATTTTCCGTGTTATATCCATTCTTCTCTTCTCTTGCTTCTCTTTCTTCTGGGTAGGCAGATGACGACAATAAATCCACTTTACATAGACGCGGCAACCACAACGGATCAGGTAATGGAACGCACATACGGCAAAGACCGTGGTGAATTCGAAACCTGCGATCGGTGGCTCAGTCCGGTGGCGGGACAGAATCTACCATGTTCTGAGGACCGTGGTCCACGGTGTTTCGAGCTTCAAGCAACCAGAGCATGGGAAGTGGGACGAGACCGCCTTGGCTGTCACCTCAATTCCGACTGTAACTTTCAGGGACTATATTTGTTGAAAGACAAGAAGCCAGGCATGAATTACTGTCAGAGCACTTCCGGATATGGGTTATTTTGGAGTACTAGGAGGTGTCCTAGCAACAAAGGAGCAACTTAGATAAATATACAGTACTGGGAACACACGTCTAGGAAGGGGCAGACTTCAGTAATTTATCTCTTCAACTGGTTTAGCACGGTATTGTGCATATGTAGCTTCCTTTATTGCAAACTTTCTCACTGTACCTGTCAATAGGCGTAATATTCAGGGAGGAAGCTCACTGGCGCTGACTGCTGTTAGGGTCACTGTCAGGCCTCGCCGATTAAGGGATAGCTTAAGGGGCATGAGGAGGGGGACCAAGCAACAAAGGAGCAGCTCAGGCATATATAGAGCGCTGGTAGTACACCTCGAGCGAAGGGCAGATTTCAGTGATTCCTCTTCTAGACCCTAACAGCAGTTGGCCTCTGTGAGCTTCTTCCCTGTGTCATAGATCTATTTGACAGTCACTGTAAGAACTTGAAGTTAATTGGCCCTGAGTTTCGAGACAAGATTGCAAGGGAAACATGAGCTCGAGATGAAAGAAGTAGTATCGCTGATACGCAAAAGGCATACATGCTGTAAGTCACTTTCGTCGATTCCAAGTTCTCCTATGTTGTCTCAATTCTACTCACACCGGCGTCGGCATAAGCCCTTGGATAGTCTTGGGTATACCTGACCTCAACGCTTGAATGACTGTTTCCCTAGTAATCGCTTCAGTCTAGACTTCCAGACTCTTGCCTACCCACCAAAGACTATTGTGGTAATAAGGCGTAATTACTAGCCGGTAATTACGGTTCCGTTTTTATATAACAACCATGCAATAGACTTTCTGACCCAGGGTATCAGCCTTAGGAGACATTGGCCGCCCAGTCATCGTCTCTGATCAAACCGGCAGAGATTCGAGCTCGAATTAGCACTGGCTCTGCGAAGTCTGCCTCAGCAGAAAAGGTAGGTTTTCCAGGCGGCCCCAGGCGGCCCCCAAACCAAGAAAGATCCTTGCATCTGAAGCGCTGCGCTACAAGGCAGAAAGGAACATTGTAGACTATTCCTCCGCCGCTGCCATGGGCACACGTGTCGGCATGACGGTTGCACCCGTCCAAGATGCGAGCGCCTCCACCTTCACCAGCTAATCATAACGGAAAGGGAAAGCACAGCGAGGGCCGAGGTGCTGATTGACTCTCTTTCAGTAGGTAGTACATGTATCATACGAATGAATTCGTGCAGATGACCTCGTTCTCGCACCGGATACGTGCCGTGCTCGCGCGCCTAACTATTCTAAAGCATTGCGTCTTAACGATGGGATGTATGGCCGGCCAGAGCGGGCACTAGAAGGGACACTAGACGCAAGCCCAATGCATCTCCTACAGAGGTTATCATCACGACAATGTCCTGAGGGACGGGTGGTGTCGACAAACGGTCAGCTGTTCAAACTATTGTGCGTTGATTCCTGGATGCAGAGGGACCTTTGCCAGGCTGGAAGATGTACGTCATGCCGCAGGCCCACCTAGCCTCTCCGCCTTACAACACTGAAAGAGCCTGAGCAGAGATCGTCTCGGCTGCCAAAAAGTACCACGTGTCTCAGCAGGCGACAAGCGCAGGAGACACTCGCGTCCTTCGTATAGTCCAATTACCAGTAAATTGCCATCTTTCTCCATCAGCTCTTTCATCATCGAATCCTCACAAAGATCCGAAAAGATCCTCGGTCAGTAACTATATCACCCACATATCTGGTCAAGCAATTGAATGTCGATTGTGGGTTCATAGCTCTCGCTCTCCCTGTACGTGTCTAGACGTCTGATCGTGGCGGCAGCGGGAGATTAGAAGTAGCGCTTCCGTCAGGAAGGTTCATCGGAGGTAATTGCCGCAAGCATCGTCGCCATAGGAGGGATTGGGAGGAAGGTTGCGCCGGACGTCTTCGGAGCTCTAGAGCGCAGCTGTTGCACTTAATGCGGGTAATTATTGAGGAATATGTGTCAGTGTCTAAAAGTCAATAAAGCCGGCTGGGCAACTTACTGCCATCGGGCTTCTCGCAATCCTTAGAGAGATAACCCTATCGGATTGGAAGTCTAATTCGACCGCGGCATATAGCCGACTACGCAGGGGCTAATTAGGGGCCCTATTTACGATTATTATAGCTAGCCTAACCTACGGTTAGAACCTCCTTTTTATACTTACTACGTAGATATTTATATAGTTTAATTAATCTCTTCGTTAACTACGGTTCGAACTAACTACTTTATAATAAAAATACTAATACTAATTAGTAATTAAATTCTACTATTATAAATCGGTAAGGTATCTTACTACGTAGAAAAGACGACCTCTTAATACCGTACGGAATAAGAGATTCGTATTAATTAACCTTACGGAAGTAGATAAAAAAGGAGGTAATTCTTAAATACTGTACGGAATTAAGTAATTATAGCCCTTTACTACTTACGAGAAGTCGACGTTTACTATATTAAAATATATTAATTAACGGAACTACTTAAGTAACTAGCCTTTTGCTATCGCCCCGAGTAGCTTTTTTACTAAACGACTTTTTCGTAGCCGGCCCGTAATTAGAAATTAACTAGTTAAATTAATAAAAAGAAATACCTAAGTAATAATTACCTAACCGTAATTAAGCTACGAAAAAAACTATTTAAAAGATATAAAATAGGGTACCGAGAGGCCGTAAAAAATAAGATTTTTAAGGTATCTAACCCTACTACGTATAAGCGATAAGTAGGCATTTTTAGTAAGTCCTTAAAATCTATAATTTTATAAAAAGGAGGGCTTAATTTCGTTAACCGTACTTAATAGCTTATATAGTTCTTAATAGCTTATATAACTCTTTTACGAGCCGCCCGGCGTCTATTTTTAACTATTTTTATAAAATACTACCCTAGAGGAGGTAGGTTAAGGAAGGAAGTTATTTAGAGATTATAAAGAGTACGAGGCTTAGGAAGCTAGAAGTATATGGGATAGCGGAAATCGGTAATTAATAAAGATCCCGAGACTAATTACTATATTTTTTTATAGTAATATAAACGTCTATTACTATTATTATAAAAAAGAACTACTAAAACCTACCCTTTTATATTAAATAAAAAGGAGGATCTTAATAAGTATAATAGCTAGCGATTTAAAAAGGTAATAGTAATCGTTAGAAATAATAAAAACGAGAGTAGTAGCGAGATAATAAGAGGAAATAAGAATCTCTTAAACCCCGATAAATTCGTTAAGTAGCAAAAGTACGGATTTACTATAACTAACGCGCGGATTAAATATATCCTTATTAAAATTAAATACGCTAATAATTATTAATATAAGTATAAGCTAGAGTACGACCCTTAGCGAGTTAGGGTAAAGAAGAAGAGGACGAAACCCGATCCTAAATAGAATCCTAATCTCTTATAAGTAGGTAAATATTAACCCGGATTATTAGGGAATATAAATATATAGAATTGCGGATTAGCTTAATAGTAAGTAAATTAACGCGGTGTTAATCTATTTAACTAAGGTTTATAAGAAAAAGGGGCTATAGGGGTAACCCCTATTTTACGAGATCGTAAACGACCTTAGTTACTAACTAAATAAATAGTTCGCGAGCGTAAGCTTAGGAATTATAAAAGTAGTTTATAAATTCTTTTATAAGCAAGGGGTATTACTAACGTAATTATAATTACGAGAGCTATACGAAATATTAGTAATAATAATTATAGAGGAGGAATTCGTATTATAGAACTAAGTATAAGTCGATAGAGCGTATAATCGCTTTAACGAATTTAAAAAAAGGGTAAACGACCTAGATTTCCTCTTTATAATTACTAACGGAAATCTATTATTATAAAAGGATATACCGGGGTAAAATATAGTATTAGAAATACGATAATTAATGATTCTGCTTATTTCGATCTATAACTCGTTACCGCTATTAATATAAAATTTAGCGCCGATTAGCTAATAAAAAAAGAAATAAACGACCCGAAGTTATTAATAATACGTAGCGACGTAGGGATTATATATAAATACCAAAAATCTAGTAGTAAATACGAGGTAATTTATAGACTTTAAAAAGATCTTTCCGAAAGAGAAATTATACTTTAGGGGGAAGTATAAGGTCTTATAAAAAACCCTAACGATGTTTTATAATTACTATAAAAAAGTTAGAATTAGGGAGTATTAGTATTATTTAGTAATTAATATTATACTCGTAAGTAAAGCCTCTAATTATTATTACGAAGCGGTGCGTAATCTTAATTAAAACGACTTTTTTAGTATAATTAACGTAATCTAAAGCTACTTTAAGACCTACGATAGGAACTTAGAGCTCCTATTTAAGCTACGAGCGATTTTTTTTATATTTATAGCTAGGATAATAAAAGGTAAATTGCGAGTAGAGATCTTTGAAGAGCTTATTAATCGAATTAATAAACTAGCGAAAACCTAGCTAAATAAGGGGATAAATAAGTAGAAAGTCGGATATTTTTATACCGTAGTTTAGCGTATACTAGAAGTAAAAATAACCCTATACTAAGCACCCAAAGACTATAAGACGCTCTACTTAAAACTAAGATTTAGTTTTAATATTAAAGCGAGAATGCCGTACTAAACTTACTTCTAAGCGTATAACGGCCCTTATTAATAATATTAGGTCGATTAAACGTATAATAAGAAAAGAAAAGAGGCTAAATATAATAATCGCTAGTAAGGAGGCCTAGATTCGTTAAATAAGTAGAGATTTAACTTATAGGTAGAGTAATAGAAAAAGTAATATTATATTTATAAAAAGGATAGATATTAGTTAAGTAACTACTCCGAGGAAGAGCGTACTAAATCGTATAAATAGTATAAAAAGTTAAGGGTAATAAATAGTAAAACTAGCCCTCGTTAGTTTAACTAATTCCTTATTATATATAAAAGTAAATCCGGGGGTACGGAACTTAGTAACAGTAGTTAAAGTAGCGGCCTAAAGTATATACCCCCTATAAGAGATTCGGAAAATAAAAAAGATCTTACCCCCTATATTAATAAATTAAATTATAACGAAATTAACGATATTAACTACTCTTTTTTCGCCCCGTTAGCTTTTAAAAGATATATAAGGCTAAACGAATAGAGGGTAATAAAAGCTCTTAATAAGTAGGCTTTTATTTATAAATAGTAAGGGAAGGTCCCTTAGATAACGGATACGGAGGCGGCTAAAAAGGCGAATTTAATAGGGCCGAAGCTTATTCTCTTAATAATTAAAACGAAGATGCTATTTCTCTTAATATTTAAAAAAAAAAGAATATAGTACTAAGTAAATCTAGGGGTAGCTAGAGGGGTCTTTTTTATATTATTTAGATCCCTCGAATACTAAGCTTATATAAGTATTCTATACGAGCAAAAGGTATAGCCTAGACGATTTTTATAAAATTATCTTAGATATTAAGGTATCGTAATAGTTAACTAAAAGAAAAGGGTAATTCTAAGCGCTATAAAAAATCGCGCTAGTAATATTTAATACGTTAATAGCGGGTATTACGAAGATTAGTTTTAGCCTAAGTAAGGAAATCGTCGCCCTAGGTATAGTAAAAGTAAAGACGTACTTCGGAACGATAACTTTTTATATTTTATTTATTAATACCCTATTTTTTTTATATTTAAAAGATATGGATCGACTAGGTATTATATTCGATAATATGAGGAATAAAATCTCTAGTAGTAAATACTTCGAAATAGTCGAACGACGATGGGGGCATGCGTTTATAAAGCTTACTAATAATACGAAGTTAATTAATTACCTAACGGAAAGTAAGCTTAGAAGACTATACTAGAGATTTGGGTACCCGTTAGTTATAAAGTTATATAACCTCCTAAAGTAATTAAGTAATAATAATATTAAAATAGGGGCGCTAAAGTAGTTAATAAAAGTATATTATTAATACTAAATAAATACGCAGAGCCTACGTAAATTTAAATTTAAATTATATAATAAGCTTAACTTTAACTAAGAAATCGTCGTCGATATCTTTTATTTAAATAGTTAGCTAGTATTATATATAATCGACGTAGCTATATCCTTCTAAGTAAGGTAATTCCTCCGGGATTTATAAGTAAAAATAGTATAAATAGCCCTACGAAAAAGCTAGATTAATATATATTAAGGACCGCTAGATAGTATTAAAACCGATACTAATACTAACTTTAAGTTAGCAAAATTTAGGGATAATACGACGGCTTACGGTATATAGCTAAAAATCGTACCCGTTAAAGCGTATTATAATATTAAAAAAGTAGAGAGGGTATATTAATAATTAAAAAGGGCGTTTAGAATTATTAAAAAGAAAAATCCGGATTTTATTAATAACGAATACCTCTAAATAGTACTTAAATACTATAACGATACTATAGGGCCTAACGGACTTATACTAACGCTATTAGTATTTAGAGCATATTTAAGAACGACCTTAGCCTCGCTACTATCGCTAGGTATAAGCTAACGAGCCTAAGTAGTTAAAAAAGTAATACGGGTACTATACGAGGTAAGCGTAAGAAAGTAAGTTAATAAGGTAATTACTATGCGCAATAGGCCCGATATAGGGGATAATTTAAATATATTACTAAATTCGGATATATAAGTATAGTGCGAAATTACTTAATAATAGGCTAGGCTATATAAGTTAATTTTTATTAACGAGCGCTCTTATATAGTTACGAGAGATCGCGACTAGCTACTCGAAGTATTAATTATAGTAGTTAGACCGTATTATATAGATCTTAATAAAGTAATTTCTAATTTATAAAAAGAAAAAGAGCTAGGGGAAACTATATAACCCGCGGTAGAGGTATAAGAAATTATCCTTAATAAAATCGTCGTAGTAGTACTAATAGATAATAAGGAAAAAGAAATTATTAAAAGGGTACTAATACTACTAATAAGACGTTATAAAAGACTACGACGGTAAGCCCTAACGCGGCAATTTATTATTAGTAACGAGGTAATTAATACTTTTTATATAATAAAAAAGAAAGCCGATTTCGAGCTAGCGGTTAAACTACGTAAAAAAGGCGTAATTATAATTATTAAAAAGCTATATAAGGGATTAGATCTTATTAAAGTAGATACTCTTCGTAATCGAGGGGTCTATCGATTTATCCTATACGACTTAGAAAAATATATAAACCTCTATATATTTAAATTACGAATAGTTCGTAAGATTAAAGAGAAAGGAATACCCTAGCCGTACAAGAAGTTTAGATACGTAATTTAGGGATATAGCGATATTAAAAAAGTAACGCTACTTATATAATTACTTATTATATAGCGCTATAGCTAACGATTAATAATAGTACTAATAGTATTACTATGGAAAAAGGGATACGAAATTTAGAGCCGTAATATTACCTAGGCCTATACCTAATCGGCTATAGGGCTTATAAAGAAAATCCTAGCCCATTTACTAAAGGAAATAGCTAATAAGTACTTAGAAAGTATAATTATTAAAGTACTTAAGCCACTATATAGGCCCGCAGAATCGGGCACTTATTAATAAGCTACATACTACGATTTTTATATTAATTAACTATTAATAATTACCTCTACGTACGACCTATACTTATTAATCGCAGAGTATAAAAGTAATTAATTTAAAATCGTTAGAATATAGACCGACGATATATTAAGCCTATTTAATATTAACTTTATAAAAAAAGAGGATAAAGAGCTCTAAAAAGCGGGCTTTATAGTAAAGCTAAAAGAGGTCTTTATAATAAATACCCCCCTAGTATTTAATAGTAGGATTCTTATAATTAAAGGGGAAACCGTTATTTTTTAATAAAAGGGGTAAGGTAAAAAGATTAACCTCGTTAATCCGAACGTAATTAATATTAAAAAGTAGTATAAAACTAAGCTTGCGCAAGGGGTATATATTATAAGTATTTATTAGCCCGAAATAACTTTTAACTACGCTAAAGTAGCGCAAGCTATAAATTTAACTAAACGAGACGTCGAGGTACTTAATAAGTAGCTTAAGTAATAATAAACGAATCTCGATCGAGGTCTCGTTTACTACCTAATTAACTTTATAATTAATAAGCTCTACGTCTTTATTAATAAGTTATTTATAAATAATAACGACCTTACTTCGTAATTAGGGTATATTATTATCCTAGTTAATAAGAGTATAGGTAAGAGCGAATTTACTATATACGGTAATATAATCTATTACTCGTTAATTAAAAATAAGTAAGTAATAAGAAGTATACTAGTATTAGAGGTTTACGGTATAGTTAACGGTATTAACCTCTCCTACGCAATTTTAATAATACTAAAGAAGATTACTAATCGAATTAGCCTTCTACTTATTCTAACGGTTATCTATACTAATTCCTACTTATTATACGAATACCTCGTTAAATTAAGAATAAAAAAAAAAAAGGCTTATAATCGATATTATAGCCCTTAAGTAATCGTACAAAAGGCGCGAAATACTTACAATCCGTTAAATTAATAATAAAAATAACCTCGTAAACGCTTTTATAAAAATAGTACTAAATAAGGGATTAAAGTAATTTATAAGTAGCGAAAAAGTTACTATATAAATAGAGGGATAAGTTATATAAAAAGAGTAAAAAAAAGGGGGAAAAAGAGATAACTTAATAAACGGGCCCGAGGTCGAATTATACCTCTAACCGCAGCGGTTAAATTAATAAAAAAAAGAAAAAGTTAGTATTAAATTAAAAATCTAATTCGACCGCGGCGTACGGCCGACTACGTAGGGGCCAATTAGGGGCCCTATTTATAATTATCGTAGCCAGCCTAACCTACGGTTAGAACCTCCTTTTTACAACTACCCAGATATTTATATAGTTCAATTAATCTCTTCGTCAACTACGGTTCGAACTAACTACCCTGTAATAGGGATACCAACACGTGGCCTCTCGCTAGCGAATCCGTCTGGGCCAGTTCCTCCGGTCCATTGCTTAAACACAGTCAATGTCCACTACCCATGTAGTTTAGCGAATCTCTCGGGAGGGTATCTGTGCGATGTTGTTAGTACCTTTTGATGGAGGGAAGGCAGGGGCATCGTGTGGTAGCTTCTGTGTAGGCATAGTATGGTAGCGAGGTATCGCTGATGGAAAGAGGATGGTCGGCGCCGCTTAGGGCCACACCCATCAAGAAAGAGGTAGACGATAATAATCAATAGATGAGGAAGTTCGGGGCGAGTGAGAACAGCGCCGTCAAACAAGCACATTGACTGCGAGGAGTGCCATCAGGTAACGCCCGGTTGATGGGGAGGAAGCCATGTTTGCCAGAGTGACGCAAAGTAAGGTGAGGTAGACTGAGGAAGGAAGGGAGGCCGAGACGACTACACGGCGACCTAGGTAATCTTCGAACTGGGAAGTCGCGCTGAGCTCTGGAAAGATCTTTTAGTGGGCAAAAGGAAGGTGCATCGTCGATATTGGCAACAGTGAGAGGACAGGAAAGAGCTGGTTGTTGGAAAGGCAGGAGGGAGTGACTTTGCGACCCAGCCAACGACTAGCAGCAGTCGCCAGCAATTGACGAGTGGAAGGAGCAATGCTCATTTAACAGCAACAATGCTGCTGTCAAGTCCCATGTCGACCAGCAGCATTGACAGCAGCTGCGAAGGGACCGCATCTGCCAAACACATGAGTGGTCTGTCCAGTTAGTCCAGTCTCTGTTGTGTTCTGTCTGTCTGAAGTCCAGTGTGTGTGGGGCAGGTCCCCGGTACATTGAGAGGAAGGGAAGTCCCCGAGGATTAGCCGAGTGGAGTATTGGTGACTAATCTGACGTGACAGTGGCAACGACAGCATCCAACATCAACAGCAGCATTGCTGTGTGCCAAGTCCCATGTCGAAGGAGCTCTTTCAGCTGTCATTAAGTATATGTAACGGTCTTACATGTGGAACAACTCATCTGAGACTACAATATGCGGGCAAGCCAAGATCAGGATCTAGAGAACCACCTTGAAAGCCTTCACCGTGAACGTCCTAAATGTGGTTTTGCCAGGTGACGCTATTGATGTTCAGCTGAGGTAGTGGTGGGAAGTAAAATATGCGATTAAACTTGGGTAAAGGATTCTAATGACATGAATGACATATGTCTGTCGCGGAGTTGCGATTGGCAGAGTCCTGCCAGATGAAGTCACACCGTGGAAATTTGTCGTGAACAGACTGCTCCCAAAGTGTTTCTGCGGCAATGTGCAGTCGCAGGTCTTCGTGTGTCTCAGTGGCTTGCTATGCAGCGGGTTTCTCATCCAATAAGGAGTCGAAGAGCCACGTGCGAGAAAACCAATGAATCGAAATCAACCCGTTCCAGATCTGGGAGAGATGAATGATTAGCCGAAGATCGGATGATCCAAGGCAGGGCTTGAATTCCCAGTCAGCATTTATTACGTCTCGTCTAAATTCGGCAACACCACCGAGCATCTGCCAAACTTCTGAATCTTCGATCCATTGGCTGCAGATCAATCATCCTTGGCGTTGGCATCGCCTTCGGAGCTGCTAACTGTGGGAGAAAGGAGCTTGCTGAAGTGACCTTTCGGAGGAATGCCTACTGGGGAGGCTGAGGAGTTCGTGAAGTGATCCTTCCGTAGTGGATTTTCGGGGTAAAGAAGTCGCATGGCGTACTGAACTGCCGTCTTCTCAGCGGGCCGAGGAGTTGTTGGAGGAAGCTTTCCCGGTGGCCAAAGATCTGGCGGAAGTAATCTCACGTGATGTAATGCGCTCGTGAAGCTTTCATCTGTGTTCCGCAGTCGAGTAATGATCGTTAACACAGAGTCGGTCGTCATCCTACCAATCAGCCTCAATGACCTAAACAGTAGGTAAAAGAGCTCTAGCTCTTCTGTTGAGTGTTCTCTGGCTAACCTATGACAGAACAACCACTAGTCCATACGTACAAGGACGCATGATTCGGGATTATTCCAATAATCGGAAAACCAGAAGCTGCTTTCGTGGTCCATGCTCGACATCATGGCTGGGAAGGGTTTTTTGACAGGAAGGCGGCTCGCGGGCTTTCAAACGATGTAGCTGATGTCTGATATCTGCAGCTGAAGTATCCCATCGTCAACCAGGTCACCGTCATCTTCCACAGCTTCGGGGACGAGTGGAGGGGAGAGAGCAACAACTACGTCGTCAACTACAACGTCGTCACCAACCGCATCTTCGCCGATTACGATTCGCTGGTGACATGGTCGAGGAGACCTCCCGTCTTGAGTCGCACAAGATGTACAAGATCAAGTTTGGGCCGAGAATCCTGAGACTGGCTGGAGCACTTAGTTTTGTGGACGTCCAGCGACGCTCGAGTTGCGCCCAGTTGCGGCTCTCGTATGGTGACGATTCCAGTTTCCCCTTTGATCGTCGCCACATATGCCTCAGTATAGCTCGGTCCAACAATGCTTGGAGAAAGCCAAGCTCAGCCTGCACTCGTGGCATGGTCTGTCCACCTTTAGCGCCCGCCCTCATCTTAGATCCAGTGTAAGGAGCAGACCCTCGACCAGGTCACACAAAAGACGCCAACTGACATCCTTCTATCGGCCCATCTACTCCGTCAGCATCTCATTAGTTTCATTACCGAGAGTATTCGGGTAGGATAGGAATCGGCAGCGGCCGGCCTGATCGAGGGAGTCTTAGGGAAGCCACTGCCACGCTTGGCGTCGCAATACAATCCCGCCTGAAGAATCCGTCAACGAAGCCTGTCTGTATTGCACTGCTGACTACCTCGGCGTTCATCAAGAGCTCGTCAGTCAACCGAAGGCACATGAAAGAGCACTGCGGTGGGCTCCTGTACGTCACGACCTTGGTATAGAATGTATCGCAGAGCTTGATGCTGAACTTCACGTCGTTGTCGTAATCCGTGACCTGTCTCTTCATCGAGAGCGAGATGACAACAGTTGCGTAGCATCACGAGCTCTTGACCTCGAGTATCCTCACTACTTCGTTTGGCTTCGGGGGTGTGTGTTCCTTTCTTAGCCACGACCGGGTGCTTGTATCAGGCTGTGAGCTGGCACGCGGTTAGCTGGTAGCATTTGAAGGTGGATGGTATTGACTTGCCTCGCTTCTCAGAGTTGATGCCTGTGTCTATCATCCTCGGGTCCCTGTTCAAGATCTTCATTGGGACGTCCTCTATGACGATGTTTTCGCAGCTCTCCTACAGGCGTCATGAACCTTCGTGATGATGCTGGAGAATAATCTGGCCTTGCTGACCTTCTGGTTCTTTAAAACTTCCCAAGACCGATTGCGTACCTCATGTGCGGGATGTCGTTTGAGGAAATGAGGGCTTTTTGTGACTTACACCCCCTCGTTAGGAATTGAGCACTTGGTAGTGATAATGACATTGACGACGACACAGTTGGGGGCCTGATGATGCATTCGTGATTGATCTTGACGAGCTGCTCCCCCATATGCTTGGGTTCGTTAGCGCTCGACCCGATGTTCGTGCCCGGGACGTACTGAATGGGCCTGGTTGTCTCCACGCTTCAGCTCGTTGCAGACTGCTTCATGGGAATTGCCAAGGTCATGTTCTAGACCTTCACCTAAAATATCTTCGCCAAGCCCGTACCAGCGCCTTCTCCTCAGCCCCCAGGGTCTCGGTAATCCCGTTCGCCTCCGACGTCGCATCCGCAAACCTGTCCGAACGATTATCGCTTTCTTCGTCGTCGTCGTTATGATCGCCGCTGCTTTGGTCTTTGCGGCTCTCGTTGTCGCCACCGTCCCCGTGATCATGGCCATGTTCGTCCTCGCCCTCCTTATATCCTCCCTTGTCCTCTCCGTCTTCGTCATCGCCATCTTCGACAGGTTTCTCCATTTTCCGGTTTCCTGGGACCGGGTGTGGGCGCCTAACCGTCTGCTCCAAGCTCATGGCGTCCCGTATCTCGTTCGTCCTTGTTACTAGCTGCGGAGACGTCCTGGACAGCCTTCTTGA
Source organism: Colletotrichum lupini (assembly GCF_023278565.1). Classification (NCBI taxonomy): domain Eukaryota; kingdom Fungi; phylum Ascomycota; class Sordariomycetes; order Glomerellales; family Glomerellaceae; genus Colletotrichum; species Colletotrichum lupini. Next base: position 80,535 of record NC_064674.1, on the reverse strand, counting down.
CGTTGATAATCCTAACATTCGTCTGCCTGGGGGTGTTGTAGATTCTTTCTAAACGAGCTCTTCTTGGCCACCTCATTTTATAGTAATCTCTTGTTTTGAAGTTGATGGTGAACTCGGCGTCAAGCTCTTAACGACGGTCTACACGATCCTGTGCTTGATCGTGTGTGTGTGTTAGTTCGAAGACCTTCAAGTCAATAGCGGGTCGATAGGCTTTCTTCATGTTCGAAGCATGAATTGGGGCCGCACTCTGTGTACCTGTCAGCATATACGTTAGCGAGTAACCGTATGATTGGCACGAAACGTCAATAAAGTGGTGTGCGTTGCTGCGTATGGAGGTTGAAGTGTCGTTGGTATGGCCCCGACCGCCTTCCCGATCCACCCTATCCGCCGGCTGCCCAGAAGCCAACAGCGCCTGATCTTCAACGGCCCGAGGTACCTCGCGTATTCTCTGCAGACGACGGCGTTTTCGCGAGGCTGGATGGCATGGCCTTGAACGCCGCTGCTCGTCTTCACGTCTATGCCGCACTTCACAGCCATCGCTCACGTCGCGGCCTTGCACTTGAACTTATCCGACACCTACTCGTATGCCCAACCCCCGGTGATCTTGTTCGCGGCCTTCTGGAAGAAGCGCGTATCTCGTGTTGGCCTTGTAGACCGTCATAGCCGCGGATAGGAACTGGACGAGGGAGGTGTTGGTGATCTAGCCCATGTACACGAGCGTCTTCTCTGACATTTCCCTGTCCACGTGGTAGATCACGAGCCTCCTGTCGATGGTGTTGACGATGAAAGCCTTGTCGTTGACCGGAGTTGGTTGCTGATAATGCGAGTCGCAGGAAACGAGAGAACATCGCTGATGTCGTACTTGTCGCAGACCAGGAACCTCTTCTCGACATGTTTTTCACTACCTACAACTCCGACAGCACGGTCTTGGCTGTTAGTACACGTACGACACAGGGCAGAAGCTCACAGAGGCCATTTTCTGTTGGGTTCAAAAGGATGAATTACTGAAATTTGTCCCTCCCTAGACGTGTACTCCCTGCGCTGACATTTGTGCTGGAGCGATGGGTATGTATGTAAAGACGAAGGGAAGGGGACAAAATTCTCTGATGCCAATGGAAAAGAACGCGTCTCTCGACTCGTCAAAGAGAAGTTTGTTCCCTGTAAGCCATTCATCCCAATTTCCAAGTCTTGCAGATGCAGCGGCAATTTTCCTCATAAGACATGTCCCTCTGCACGGAACTTGTTCCCCTACGCCTTATTCTCCTCCTCATATCTCCTATATCCCTTTTCCAAACATCCTTAACAACATCCGCAAGGCCCATCGCCGGGATATGCCGGCCGATGTTCCTGAAGTTGTCGACTCTCAGTGGCGGCGCAGCGGCCGATTCGACCCTCAACCAGACTCCAATTGACCCTCCAACCTACGGCTGGAACCTCATTTTCACACACCACACAAAATGAATCAAGAGCCAGCAATTGACCCTTCGTCACCCACAGAACCCGGACAGTTCGAACCAACTACCCTATGACAGGGATATCAACAGTTTGCCATGTCATCTGTGTGCTCGATGCAAGCGAGGCTGTGAACCTCGTCGGGTCGGGCATGGCTAAAAGAGCTCAGAGAGTCGGCCTTGATGCCTGTCTTGGCTTTCGTCGTCTGTGTCGATGAATGAAGTGCTTGTTTTCGGACAGGGGCAGATGATCTGATCGGCTTGGGCATCGGGAGATAAGATCAAAGTTGTTTGAGGCTCGTGGCTCTCACGCCATTCAGATCGAAATATTGCCAAGAAGCAGGATCATTGACGGGCCCGGACCGCTAGATCGACGCGTCAGTACTGGATGCAAACGTATCCACCATATTGATCTTGCCTTCATGGACATACCTGCCAAAAAATATTACTACCGCAACAACGCCCTCCTCGGCGTTCGCCAAGGGCCTTCCTACTCTTCACATTAAGTTGGGCTTCTGGTCGTCCCCGACGGGCAACAGAATCTTGTCAATGACCTTCTTATCCATGTGACCGTGCACATGAGTGGGGGTCTCGGACGACGAGGAAGAGCAGCGACCTCAGGCTCGACCTGTATGTCGTGTTAGCGAGCGATAGGGTTGGCCCAGACGCAAGGGCGACTTACTGCTTGTAGACGAAGTGTACGTCCACCTCGACCGGCGTGATGGCGAGGGACGACATAATGATGAGACTCATCACGAACAGTTGCCGGTCTTGGTCTTGGAGATGGAGGACCAGATCTTGGTCAGGTCCTGGACCAGGGTGTTGCGCAGGTTCGCAAGGGGCGTCGTGTCAAGGTGGTCTCGGATCACGAGAAAGAGCGGTGATCTTAGGCTCGACCTGTGTGACGTGTTAGCGAGCGGTGAAATTTCCCTCATGCAAGGACGACTCACCGCTTGTCCTTGATGAAGAGCTGGACCCCGAAGGGCTCCGAAAATATCGGTCAACGAAGAAGAATAGCAATCTTAGGCTCGACCTGTATCGCATATCAGCGAGCGGCGGGGCTTGCTAAGTGTAAGGGCAACTTACTCCTTGTCTTTGAGGAAGAGCTGCATGTTGTTGACCTCGAAAACGGTCTTGAACAGACCCATGTTGGCACCGTTGTACAGGCCAATCAGGTCTTCCACAGGTCAAAGGTTGACAATCAGGACCCCACTGAGTGCCCGGGCAAAGAGGACTCCATTCCTCTCGAAATCCTGGTCCTCGCCACAGTCACGGCCCCTGGGTGGAAGGAAGGGAAGCTGCGGTTTTGGTGGTTCGACTTATGCAGCTGAGCACTCAAAGTAGCTGGTGTTGGATAGCAGTGTCGGCTTCCACGAGATCTGAACGATGTATAGGTAGACGAAGACAAAGGACAAGGTCAGCGTTGCGACGTATGTGCTTGGAGCGATTGTAATGCTCAGCAGGGAAATGTTGTTGTTGACGGTGACCAGCGACGACATGGAAAGCATGAGGGTCAGAATAGGTTGGGCGCGCGACCCTCTTGTAGGTTCCGTAACTGCGACGGTCTAACGTAGTGCTGTCCATGCTGTCGCTGGTCTCCGTCAACAACAACGTTTCCCTGTGAGCCGTCTGGTTGATGTGTTTGTGTGTGTAGGGTTGAGGTTGAAGTTGAGGTTCTGTCGTAGAAGGTGGTGGAAGAAAGGGCAGCTCATGAGGTGTAGCTGTGGTTGGAGCTCTTGCTGATTTTCCTCACATGACAGTACCAACGGCCCCCCGCCCCTACCTTAGGTAAATGCGTAGTAGATGGGAGGGCCGACCTACCAGCTAGCGACGTTCGTCTCTTTACTCCTTCCCCACTGTCGCTATACCTTAAGGTAGGTACCTGCTATTGTCGTGGTTGCGTCATCGGGCCTTATCTTGCCTTTTTGCCTTGGTCTTGCTCTCTGGTGCTTGGGACTGCCTTAGAAGGTGCCACTTACTCATCCTTCCGTAAAAGCCCATTCATCTCATTGCCTTTCCTTTTCTTTGCCGCCGCGGGCCTTTATCGTCTAGAGGCGGTGCTATAGGAGCTTTTACGACCCCGTTTTCGAGTGAACCTGCATCCACGATGCCTAACCCCCGTGCATCAGCTGAAGTACGTCAAACCGTTCGCCACTGCCAGAGACTTTGAGTGCGGTAACTTCGTCAGGTCCCTCTCCTACCTAGTTGGACATTGCAAATGAGTCCCTACCCCACGCAGGAAAGCCGTCCAGGACGCACATGACGCCGTTCTTTTTGACCGACACCGAGAGCTGCATATTGGATGTGTGCTGGGTTATGTACTTCAGTTGTGTATGCAGCATGCTCAGCATGATTCTGCGCATAGCTCTACAAAACCCGCTGCGCGTCAGAACGCGGATCTGAACGCTAGTGCGAGTACCATCCAGGTAGATGGACTGAGCTATAGGACAAGCAGGACGATTCCCGGCGTTATCTTGTAAGTCGTCAGGAACAGGATGGAGACAAGGACATGGGATTTGCAGAGTCCCTAGACTAAGTTACTAACGAGAAATTTTTGGACTTGAACTGACTGAATCTTAGATGGCTGGGTGTCATGTGGTAGGGTCCAGGATAGCGCGCGGAAAGAACAGGATAGTATTGCACACCATTTTGACCATTCCCACCCCGGCTGAGATTTTGGCGAAAGTTGACGTGGATAATGAGGGCCGCGATCGTGTAATCACTAGTCTGTCAAGCCGCGACCATATCCAGCATCCAGCTCTAGACCTCCTTGGTGTGGGCCTACGCCAGCTTCTGGGTGTCGTTTTCCGGACTCCGAATCACCGTACCGGAGCGGCGTTTACTTACTCTATGCTCTGTGTCTGCACGTATTTCATACTGACTTGACCATCCCGATCCCAACGAAGTTGATGTCAAATGTGAACGCTGACAATTCCAACCGCAGAACCGGGACCTTACCGAGCTTTAAGAACGAGTTATGCTGCTGAGAGCGTGCTCGATCTACGGGACTGTCTCCAGCGGCAAGGTGGTCTACGAAATGATCGGGATGCTGAGCCCGGATGTCATCGCGATCCACAACGGTCGGCTTCGACTTGAAGACCGTTGAACGTCACCGTCGTCGTAGGCTCTAAATACGACGTGAACAAAGACGTGGGGTCGAAACGAACCTCCATCTATCTGGATAGCATCTCGACCGAGTTGAGGCTCTCCAAGAAGGAAGAAGCTCGGGCCCGACAACATAATGACGAACATGGACGACGAACATGGACGACAACTAACGCCGTGGTCCAGATGATGATGTCAAACGTCAGGGGCTTAGACTTGCACGCCCTTGTAGCCGGGAAGATGAAGGCATGCGACGGGTTGTACAGTCTGGCCAGGATATCGAGGAGCACGTTTCTGGACACCATCACCGGCAACTCCGAGCTCATGGCCTTTTGGCCTTTTGCTATACCGCTCCTGTGCCCAAGGCCATGAACATGACGCTAGACATGGCCCGGTAAACTACTCGCTATATATCCTCAGACGGACTTCGTCTTAAGACAGCCATCGTCCTAAACCATCCATCGTCTTCAGACAGCCGTCGTCTTAAGACAGTCGCCGTCTTTAACTAGCCATCGCCTTAAGACAGCCATCGCCTCCAGACAGTCAGCGTCTTGAGACAGTCGTCGTCTTGAGACAGTCAGCGTCTTGAGATAGTCGGCGTCTTCAGAAAGCCATCGTCTTAAGGCAGCCCTCGTCTTAAGCTAGCTATCGTCTTGACCTAGCCATCGTCTTAAGCCAGACATCGTCTTCAGACAGTCGGCGTCTTGAGACAACCTTCGTCTTCAGACAGCCATCGTCTACGGCTACATCATCTTAGAGCTCGGGATACATGTCGATAAGGATCTCTTCAACAGGACGCTAGATGGTCTTGCGGAGAAGCTACTGATACATAAACATGCCGCAGCTCCCACCCGACGTCACGACCAACAACACAATCGACCAAGGAGACCAAGTCTTGATGATGGACGGGACAGGGTACTTGTACATTGTAAAAGGCTGTTCCACGTTATTCGGTGAGGTCTCACATGACTTGACCAAAGGGAGAGCGACGATGAAGGCGGAGGGGAACATGAACAGGAATGCAGGGTACAAAACACTGACAGTGAGCGCTTTCGACGCCGCGGCCAGCAGCTTCGGCGTCAGCAACTCCACAATGTGCGCCATAATTGTTATGGTCACTGCCAGATACTACATGAGGGACATGGTCAAGGTCGCCCGGAAGCTGGGCTTCAACATCATTTACGGCGACATCGATTCGATCCTCGTCCGCGTCGAATGGAGACAGAGCACGGCTGCGAGGATACGGCCCATCTCATCACGCAGTCCGTCGTCAAGGACATAAAGGGGACCATCTTCGCGGAGGTCGGAGCGGGCGTCGAGGCGAACTACAAGCCCACAAGCATATCGGCCAAAAAGAAGTACAAAGACATGAACTGGGACGACATGTGTGACACCGAGGGCTTTCGATGAAGATTGTAAAGAGGGTGCGACTTATGCAGAGTGGTTTCAGTCCTCCACGGGGAGAAATCTGTCGGACGCCAACAAAGAGGCATATATCCTTTCGGGGATCGTCAGGACAATCATGATGGCCATCCAGGAGGGGTTTGTGGACGCGGACTGAGCCATCTCGGAGACAAGGATCCCGGGCTAGCCGCACCATGTCTACGAAGATAGCAGATGGAAGCAGCAGAAGAGGCAGGCCGGGTTAAGGATATGTCCGTTTGACATGCGTAAGAAATGGGCGAGGTAGAAGATAGTGTCGGAATCGACTTCATTCTCGTGTCCGTGGGCACAGATAACGTCGGGCAGCTGATCTTTGTGTATAATATGCGAACAAAGATATCCGCGAGAACCGAGGGGTTCAGAAGGGCAGATGAGACCGCAGACGTAGTCGATAGCGGGCAAGCCTAGATCAGCGGGGTCCGAGGTCGACCTCTCCATCATCGTCATGCTGTGCTGGTGGACGGATACCGACTGATGTGACACCTGGAACGCCAATACGACTGGCGACATGATATACAACGACGAGGTGTTCATGATCGAGCAGCTACCTACGGAGCTCTGCTTGGATAGTCCTTATTCCTAACTTGGAGCTCTTGCTCGTCACCAAGTCCTGTGCGAGCGCGTACTACGATGGCGGAGTCATTGTAGCTGTGGATTCCGTCATCTCCGAGAATGGCAGCAGTGAGTCCCGCCCGGTCAGATGTATGCGACGTCCACCTGGGCTCGATAGTCGGTCACGGCTCGATAATGGACAGCGTGGGCCTGACCGTCAGCTTGGTTCTGTGCAGGGTGAATACAAGAACATATCCGTAACCAAGGTGCTAGCGACGCTGGAGAAGTACAAGAGTCTTTCGACCAAGTGGTCCAGTCCGAAGTCAACGTCTTTGGCGGCTCCACTGTCTCCGTCAAGCTATCGCTCAAGGCTATGTGGCTGGGCTGGACCGTTTTCAAAGACAACACCCCATGTTCGTGGCCGGGGTATGCGTCAGGGTCATAACGTTGGGGACGATCTCAGGTGGCGCGGGAGATGCCGTGGGGGTCCAACATGTACCACACCGAGATCGTTGACAGATGGAGGATATAGTGCGAGCCCAACATGCCGATGGTGCACGTCTTTGGGAAGGCAAAGGCCTTGGTGATCTCGTTGTCCAGCGGTGTCCTGATCAGGCCCATCAGGCTCTTGGCCGACGGCAAGAAGTTTCACGACTTGCGTTGAACAATGCGACACGATGGAGTGAGACTTGGACAAGTTCTTCCCGACCCACGACGTGAAGCCGGGCCAGGTGGCGTCCCCAATCGCGCTGCTGATCCCATTCTGCAGGTTCTCCGTGGAGCCCAAAAACCAGCTTGGACATGGGGATGATGAAGCACGCCCCTGCCCCTTGCCAACCAAGGGCGACAATACCATGTTGACGAACAGCCACGGAGGCCCATGGAAATGACATGGCTGCCGGGAAACATGGCTCATCACGAGTCCAAGGGGTCTAAAGTTGTTATCCTGGAGGAGGATGCGGCAATGACGTTTAACGTCGTGCAGCAGAAAAGTCGAGGACGAGTGCGTGATCTCCGATGAGTGTCGCTACGTCGCAGCAGGTCTCGTGGTATGGCGTAATCGACTGCCCCTACCCGACTTTTGGCGTCTGTTCAGAGGGATCATGGTATTGACTAGGAAGAGTGGAGGCCTACGATGCCGAGTTGGTCCTGAGGACGTATGGAAACGGGCTCGGGGTTGATAAACGCGGTTGTGTGTGTGTGTGTGTGTGTGTGTATGTGGAAGAAGAACTGTTGGTTTCCAAGTCAGCAGGGTAATTGTGGTGTTGAACTTCGTGACGGGGACGTGGAAGGAGAAGGTTGGTGGGCAGAGCCCAAGAATCCTTCGTTAGGTTTATGGAAGTGAAGGAAAGGGCCGTTTGCTTCTGCCGTCAATTCCAACAGGAAACTCGAGATTAGGGACAAGTTGGCGAACTGGTATGAGCTTACGTTCACGGTTGGCTCAACGCTTCTGACGTCAGAGATGCCGCACCTTGAGGACCCGTCATGAGGGACGAATTTCGGCCGAATATCTTCGTCTTTACCAATAAGTTAATGCGGGAGACTGTGGAACAGATTAAGGGGGTGAACGCGAACCTAAACCCATTCAATGGGGCCATCAACTTCAGGATGGGGGACAGGAACGAGGATGCCCGGACCACGCTGACGCACGAAGACAAACCCGACTATAACGCTGAGTTACCGTCCGCGTATGTGTCCTGAAAGAAAGAAGATCAAGATTGCCGAGCGGCTACGGCGACGTGAGGAATGGAGTGCGACCGCGGTATAGCGAGGGGGATAACCTTGAGGTAAAAGCCAGTAAGTCACCGGCTTCGTGCCCAGCATCCCGTCCTCGATGTCGTTGTGGGAAAGGTCAGCTACGTAGACGGGGGAACGTTCTTCGACAGCAGGGTATTGATCTCCTGTCAGCAGTACAACATGTTGAAAAGGCAACGCGCAACCTTCCCGAGATGAGGCACTCTATCACGCCTTCTGACACCAAGAAGTCTTGGAACGTGCCGTTAAAGATCATGATGTTGCCGAACGACCTCATGAAGGCCTTGACCTGCTTCAATAGACTGGTTTCCGCGTCGCAGTTCAAGATTCTGAGCCTCGTCTTCTGTGCAAGCAGCCTTGAGGTGTTGACATTCAAGTCGACGACCATGTACGAGCGGTTCCTCGGATCCAGGTTCTTGAGCTCCTGGAACTTTAGGGTTCCCACACAGACAATGGATGACCTTCCTGCCCGAGGCCCCCTGGCTCTTTGCGCAGTTGCTGCTTATCTTCCTCATCTCGACCGATGTGCTCACGACGTTGTATAGGATAGTGGATACGTTCTTGTTGCTGACCGCAGCCAGGATGTAGCGCCTGATCATCTCCGGGGTATTGGGTCTGTGATTGACGAGCCTTGGGACAGGGTTGCACAAGGTGACGCTGTTCCCGAACTCGTGCTTCGACATGGTCAGCTTGATAACAACGCCCTTCATTGTCGACTTACCGGCCTTTGCGTACGAAACCTGGATCACCGGGTCGATGGTCCTTAACAACCCAGACTTGGAGACCATGTCCAGTGTGGGCAACTTCACCCCCCAATGTCTGGTTCTTGCTGATGCAGACGTAGCCCTCGTGCGCCAGGTTCTGCTTGTTCTTTAGCTTTGACCCGTCGTCAAAGTTATCCCGCAACATCCTAAAGATCATTAGCGAACCTCGACAAAGTGGTAATTCGCAAGGTGACGTGCCCCCCCTGCTTGACAATCACCTTTTCGTCCATCGACAGGGTGTCAAGGCAGGCCAGTTTCTCGTTCAACATCATCTACGCAACCAAAGTATTGAGCTAGTCGGTGATCTGGCCCATCATCATCAGCTCGATCAGGAGGTAGCTGTTCAAGAAGAAGAGTCACCTTATGCGGACAGGTTCGTGTCCGGGAAGCAGGCCACGCAGCCACACAGCCGCAAAGGAGAGATGTTGAGGAACGCCTGGGATAGCATGAAGTGAGTGGTAGTTCGGGGAGGTGATGTCGAGGCGCTTCGCGGAGAGAGTGCTCCTGGAAGAGCGTCAAGGTCAGGACGAGAGGCATCAGCGAGAACGTGGTCAAAAGCGAGAACATCGTCAGGAACGAGGCTGCGACCTGCGAATTCATACCTGGATTGATCGCGGCCGTCTCGCACGAGTACACGTTCGTCGGCGACGTCTTGAAGAACCGACGCATGTCCAACGTGTCTCGGAAAGATGCGGCTGTACCATCGTGTCAGTGGAGGTTACGATCAATAAGGGGGTGCATGCAGACCCCGACCCGCCCTTGTTCTGGTGCAAGGTAGAACTCACGGACACGGCAACGTTCCTAGGTCAGTCACACGGACCACGACGTCGGCGACGTGACGAGCCTCCAGTCGTTCAGGGGCATCTTCATGCACAAGGTCGACGGCATGAAGGTCCATGTTCGAGTTGTGCTTAGTCTTGGCCTTGGAGAGGCTCTCACAATGGTCGCAGCTGCTCTTGTCGTTGACGGAGACGTCATTCTCGTTGTAGCTGCAGACGTCGCTGTCCTGTCCAACTCTTGATTGTGGAAGGCCTTCTCGTCGTTGTTCCGTACAGCCGTGTTGCCCGAGCCGTCCTATCCGAAACCAGTCGTACAGATCCTCAATCGTCCCCCAGATCAGCGCACCGGAGGGGATCTCCTCTAAGATGACAGTCAAGCTGGGGTCGTGGCCTCTGACGCTCGGCTTGGTCTTGACGTCCTCGCAGCTCTCTTGATACTTCTCTCGAGAGATATCTTGCGAGTTCTCTTTGAAAACGGCGGTTCATGGACCTAGATACGTTGAGCTTGAGCTTGGTTCTGTAGTCCCCGACGGTCGCCTTCTTGATAGGGCTCTCCTTGATATACCTAGATGACCCTTGCAGGCGCGTTCGGACAGACCCACTACAATCGTCTTGCCATCTTTTCCGCGGAGGGGCAGGCCCGAGGGCTGATGTCTCGGGGAGTTCGAATAGGTCAAAGACCTTGTCGTTGTAGATCTCATAGTATGATAAGACAAGTCGGACCCCATTCGCGGGGCAGAACTCGATCATATTCACACTTGGCGAAGTGGTTCAACTAGATGTTGTCCGTGTGGTAGTCATTAGTCAAAGGTTTTGATGATGGCGCTCGTCTGTGCTTTGTTGCGGACATTTGTGTGCTGTGTCTCTCGTCAGTCTAGTCCAGCTAGACCGATGGAGCACATGGGTACTTGCAACAATCCGTGTGATGACGCGGTCCACATCTTGAACACACGAAGTAGCTGACATCTGCGGGTCCTGGCACCTGCGGCTCACCTGAATACATCAAGCTTTCATAACGTGAATGGTGAATAGGTCGCGTCTGGAGCATGCAGTGAAGCTGGGAGGCGGAGCATAACCACGGAGGATCGTGCTGAACGAGACGCCGGGGCTGCTACTATGCAAGTGCGAGTCGGTCGAGGCATTGATGGCGTTGACCGTAGAGATGATGAAGAAAGCGGGGCTACACAATGAGGTTTGAAAGAGCCATTGTCAACAGCCCCGTGGAGTTGACCGTGGCGGTCTGCACCGCGCGTGTTAGTCTCAGAGACGCGCTTTGGCGAGGCGGTGGAAGAGGAACGTGCTGCAGACAATTCCGGACCAAATACTCCGTGGAGAGAGGAACAGCGCGCAATCACGTGCTTTCGCGGTTGCCGGTGAAGAAGTCCCTTCCCATGAACAGTAAAGTAGGTACCCGACCATTTCTCACTTTCCTTTCCCGCTATGTCGCATTGGGAACCATCCTGCTCTGCCCTGCAGGAGCAAAGTGGGTTCCTCCAGCCATTGCTATGGCTCTGTACGTACCTACTGTTTTGTGGGGGCAGGCGCGCCAGGTGGACACCGGATGAACCTCCTGCCCCGTGCTGGAGATTGGGAGATTTTGCAAAAAACACCCAAAAAAATGGGAGATTTTGGAATGTGGCTGTGTGTGGCGGCAGCCACCCAGACCACCTCTTCCTGCTCCCGCGAACCTGCCAACCAATTAGCGTCACCACTGTTGGTGGATCGGGCAGCTGGGGCACTGCTCACTTCCAATGCCTTTGGGTCAGGTCCACTTCCACAAACGGCTCCACGATGCGTGAGGCCATCGCGTTATGACAAAGACCACTGTGCGCGCCCTGTCAACCTTTAGAAACATTCCAAGTTCATGATCGACAATGGGCCTCTCCTCTTTTTACCTTGTCATTGTAGGAATCGAAATATGAGATGTCGGAAATTCTGTCTAAACACTCGCGACTTCCGATTCTACCCGCAGCCGCGTGAGCCAGCCTCATGGTCACGTGCCAGACATCAGGTGGAACGAGACCTCGACGCAGGACCCCGACAGCCGACGTGAGGCAAAAGGCCGACTTCTTCGCGGACAGTAGACGGCGCTCGGAATCATCTTCGTAGACGACATGACCTTTGACTGGGAGATGAAGACAGATGATATGGAGGGCTTGTTGATAAGACTTGCACGCTGAGTACGCAATGTCGCCACGCCCCTGATTTGTAAACGACTGTGACTGACGAGAGGAGGAGGAGAACGATGACGGGGACACGGTCATAGGAGCGTAACCACAGAGGCTGGCAAGTACCTATGGGCAGGGGCAGGTACATTTTGGTGGATGGCTACGCGCCCCAGGATCGCGTCCGCCCAGGTCAAGTTCAACCTCGAGCCCAGGGGCCTCATTTTATGGCGGCTACGGGTCCAGCATCACCACGACAGCGCAAACTGCACGCAACACTGCCCGTACGGCGTCAAGATTGATACTACGGCCATCGACGCCTACCAAACGTACCTCAACTTCACGTTTGGAAAATACTCCGAGAAGTCCTACGGGGGACCGTACCCCGTGATATTGATGCCGGATGCTTCGATGTGCGGGTTTTGGACAGTGAGTCATACGTCGCGTCCCAAAGCTATATTCTCTACGAAACGATGTCAGAATACGAGAACGAGCATCTTTATGCCATCTCCCTAGGGACTTTGCATCAGGTTGTTATCATCCTCCTCGGGGTCCTCACACCGCCATCTTCTCCGTCTTCATGGTCGACTTGATGATGTGCACCAAGGCCAGGTACCATGCGGGAATCTCCTTAGGCGACACCCGGAACTACATGCCCCCAAGTTCCCGTACAACGTCAAAATGCGTCGGCCTCGCCCTGGAAATGCCCACTTTGATCTTTGACCTATTCTTAGACCTAGGTCGAGACGGATTCGTGCGTCGTGACGTCCATCTCCGACTTAATTCTCCTCCCATATGTCGACAAGGGCAATGGCCGTCGCCAGCTGAGTCACGAGGAGCACCAACCGCCCCATCACTCATGGTTTGCGCGTCTGTGTGTCGCATCGTCAAGACGTTGGTAACTTTGTTGCCGCACCCCATGGATGACATGGAACACAATTGTACAAGGCATACGTAACAGGCCATGGAGGCGATTCTCGAACTGTTATTCAAGTACGGAGTAATCCCGAGGCTATGAGGACGACTACTGTTGCTATACACGTCAGCAGGGCAAGTCTTTCGGCCAGTACGAAGTACAACAGTCGATTTCGACTGCGCACATGGTATGGAAGAAAGGCATTGGTGGGCAGAGCCACAATTCTTCCATTGGGCATAAGTAGAGGGATGGAAGAGCCGTTTGCACCGGCCGGGCCACTTTATGAATTCCTTTTTCTGCCGTCAAACTCCAACAACCACAGTACCGTGGGGTGAGGTTCACGAGACTTGACAGGCATTGTATAACTAGGAAGTGAAGGCGAGAAGCTCCGCCGCAGCTCTAGGCAAGGCATGCAAATGGTGCACGGTACAGAAGGAGGCAGAGGAATGAACCAGAAAGTGTTGTCGCATACGATTATGAATGAGAGATCCTAAACGACACAATGATTGCTTCTGTGAGCATGTTGATCGGGATACCCCTGTGCCTGAACAGCGCCGACAGCTGGTTGTTTGCGACATGAAGATATACATGAACTTTGACCCCTCCCTCCAAATGCTGACACATCTTACGACCTCCTTCGCATTGTCGTTTTCCCTGATCTTGGTCGAGTAGCCCACTTCTCGTCTGCAATCACTCGTATGTCCCCTGAGCCGAAGCCTGAGAGGCGTATACGTTCGCCGCCTGTATCATGTTCCGACTTCAACCACACGAGTAGATGGCAGGGCTCTTGTCCTTATCGTCGAGGTGACTGGAGGAGGCTTGCCGTCGGAGTGGCTAATGGAGGAGACTTGGTGTTGGGAGATTACTTTGGTAAAAAAGGAGGTTGTTCACGTGACAGTTCTCCGTCGAAGTCTTGGTTTGACGGAGGAAAGGGTATGGGAAATGCTGGAGGAGGAGGACTTGTCGGTGGTTTTCTGGTGGAAGGACGTCATTTGGCATATCAGGAAGCTCTCCGACTGCTGCCAGCGTTGCGTGCTGGAGTCTTGTGAAAGTGATACTTCTGCTACGAGTTGTTAGTGAAAATGGGGTGTGATGGACGATGAAGGAGGGTTTGACGACGTGACTCTTCCTTGGCGGGTTTCTGGCTGAGAGAAAATCTCGCATGGTAAAATTTCCTCTCGTAGCTTGCCTCTGGCTTTCGCGTCGTCCGAGAGTCGAAGGGGGCGAGCGACCTCCGTGGACAAAACGGGGGATCGTCGATACATGGCCTGCTCTTGGTATCAATAGCGCCTTCATGAGTTGCCCCTGGGCCGTCATCCGAGCATCGAAGGGGGCGGGCAGTCTCGGTGCCATGGTGGGCAAAGCTGGGGGATCGTCGAGCAGGATTCTTCCGATTTCGAAGGCACAGAGCCAGTCGTGATCCTGCCATTGGGTCTCTCCATCTAAAATGTTGACGCACCTTGCTCTTCTGATGAGTACCCTGGCCATGCGAAGTTGTGTGATCTCAACACTGACGATTGATGGTATAAGATATACGTAAGCAGGGGAAGGCCCTTCGGCCGGTGAGAAGCTCAATCATCTGGAATTGATTGGAGTGCGTAGTAAAAGAGATATGGAAGGAGGCTTTGTTGACATGACTGGATGAAAAGTGGAAGTAGGTGGGTAGGTGGAAGGGCTGTTTGAAGCGACCCAGACCGAGCACCTTCCCAGAAGCCTCTTTTCTGCCGTCAATATTCCAATACCTTCAGGTACCTTAGATAAAGGTAGCTACGACTGCCACGACCGCCACGACTGCCGCTTGTGCAAGAAGTTGGCGAGCTCAAACAGCGCCACAGAGCAGCAGCATGTGCTAGAACTGGAGTAGGAACATAGACTTCTTACAAAGCACCTTAGATGACCAGGTGCAACCAGCACAGTGTCAAAGATAATGGCCCACAACAGCGTGAGTTATCATGGAAAGGAGCATCCTGGACAGATATGATGCCTGTGAGTGATTGCTATGATTTGTGATGCGTAAGGTAATGTCACGTAACAGGGATAGTAATCGCACCTCACAAAGTGCCCGTCACGTGCTGAATCACGTGTCTATCTCAGATATCGTGTATATAGACCTTTTCCTTTTGTCTATTTCTATTTTAATAATTAAGCCACTTTTATTATACTCTATATACTTATTACTACGTACTATAACTCGTAATAGTTATAAGCCTAGCTCTTAGTTAAGACCCTATACTACGATAACGTACTTATTAATATAATTCTTACGATCTTTTTAAGATAACTAACTTACTTATACCTACTTTAGCCTAAGCTAAACTAACTAGCTATAATAATTAAATTAAATAGTTTAATATACTTTGTGCTATAAGTAAAGGCGTCGGGGTTTAGAAATACGTCGACCTAAACGCTCTAAATTCCGATATATTCCTCGACCCCTCTATAGTACTTACTTCGCTCTTAGAATTTAGATAATTAGTCGTAACCTATAATAAAGAAGAATTACGAGCTTACTAAGCCCGTTATAAAGCGTTTAAAAACGATTAAAAAAACTAAGAAATCCTCTATTAGTAGCTTCTAAATATAATTCCTAATATAAACCTTTCGACTTTCTTGAGTACGAGTAACTTATAGAACTAAGCTAGGTTTCTTTTTATAAAGCTAGTTATATTACTTACTTTATGTAAATAAATCTATCCCTATACCGTACTTATAAAGAGGATCTATACGCTCGAGAGTATTTAGAAATAATAGGAGCTCGATACTAAATATAAGTAACTGTTGGTATCCCTATTATAGGGTAGTTAGTTCGAACCGTATTTAACGAAAAAATTAATTGAACTATATGAATATTTGCGTAGGTATAAAAAGGAGGTTCTAACCGTAGGTTAGGCTAGCTACGATAATCGTAAATAGGGCCCCTAATTAGCCCCTACGTAGTCGGTTATATACCGCGGTCGAATTAGACTTCTAATCCGATACTAACTTTCTCTTTTTTTTATCGATCTAACCGCTACGGTTAGAGGTATAATTCGACCTCGGGCCCGTTTACTAAGTCGTCTCCTTTTCCCCCTTTTCTCTATTCTTTTCGTATAACCTATCCCTCTATTCGTATAATAACTTTTCCGCTACTTATAAATTGCTCTAATCCCTTATTTAGTACTACTTTTATAAAAGCGTCTGCGAAATTATCTTTACTATTAATCTAATAGATCTCGAGTATCTCGCGCCTTTCGTACGATTACCTAAGGGCTATAATATCGATTATAAACCTCTTTTCCTTCGTCGTTCCTAATTTAATAAGGTATTTATATAGCGAGTAGGAATTAGTATAGATAATTATTAAAATAAGTAGAAGGCTAATTCGATCGGTAATCTTCTTTAGCGTCGTTAAAATTATATAAGAGAGGTTAACGCTATTAACTATACCGTAGACCTCTAACGCTAGTATACTCCTCGTTACCCGCTTATTTTTAGTTAACGAGTAGTAGATTATATTACCGTATATAGTAAATTCGCTCTTGCCTATACTCTCGTTAGCTAGGATAATAATATACCCTAATTACGAAGTAAGGTCGTTATTATTTATAAATAACCTATCGACGAAGACGTAGAGCTTACTAGTTATAAGGTCGATCGGGTAGTAAACGAGACCTCGATCGAGATTTGTTTACTACTACTTAAGCCGCTTATTAAGTACCTCGATATCTCGTTTAGTTAGATCTATAGCTTACGCTACCTTAGTATAGTTAAAAGTTATTTTAAGTTAATAAATACTTATAATATATACCCCTTACGTAAGCTTAGCTTTATACTACTTCTTAATATTAGTTACGTTCGGGTCGACGAGGTTAATCTTCTTACCCTACCCCTTTTATTAAAAAACGACGGTTTCCCTTTCGATTATAAAAATCTCGCTATTAAATACTAGGGGGGTATTTATTATAAAGACCTTTTTTAGCTTCGCTACGAAGCCCGCTTTTTAAAGCTCCTTATCCTCTTTTTTTATAAAGTTAATATTAAATAGGCCTAATGTATCGTCGGTCTATATTCCGATAATCCTAAATTAGTCGCCTTCGTACTCCGTAACTAGTAAGCACGGGTCGTACGTAGAGGTAATTATTAATAGTTAATTAATATAAAAATCGTAGTAAGTAGCCTACTAATAAGTACCCGATTTTGCGAGCCTATATAGTAGCTTAAGCACTTTAATAATCGTACTTTCTAGGTACTTACTAGCCATTTCCTTTAGTAAATAGGCTAGGATTTTCTTTATAAGCCCTGTGGCCGATTAGGTATATACTTAGGTAATATTACGGCTCTAAATCTCGTATCCCTTCTTCCGTAGCGATACTATTAGTACTATTATTAATCGTTAGCTATAGCGCTATATAGTAGGCGATTATATAAGTAGCGTCGCCTTTTCGACGTCGCCGTACCCCTAAATTACGTATCTAGACTTCTCGTACGGTTAGGGTGTTCCTTTTCTTTTAATTTTACGAACTATTCGCAATTTAAATATACGGAGGTTTATATACTTTTCTAGATCGTAAAGGATAAATTAATAGACCCCTCGATCGCATAAAGTATCTACTTTAATAAGATCTAATCCCTTATATAGCTTTCTAATAGTTATAATTACGCCTTCTTTACGTAGTTTAACTACTAGCTCGAAATCGGCTTTCTCTTTTACTATATAAAAAGTATTAATTACCTCGTTATTAGTAATAAATTGCCGCGTTAGTACTTACTGTCGTAGTCTCTCGCGACGTCTCGCTAGTAGTATTAGTACCCTTTTAGCAATTTCCTCTTCCTCGTCGTTTATTAGTATTACTACGACGATTTTGTTAAAGATAATTTCTTATACCTTTACCGCGGGCTATATAGCTTCCCCTAGCTCTTCTTCTTCTTATAAGTTAGAAATTACCTCGATAGGATCTATATAATATAGTCTAACTACCGTAATTAATACTTCGAGTAGCTAGTCGCGATCTTTTATAACTACGTAAGAACGCTCGTTAACGGAAATTAATTTATATAGCCTAGCCTATTATTAAGTAATTTCGCGCTATACTCGTATATCCGAATTTAGGGGCATATCTAAATTAACCCCTATATCGGGCCTATTACGCGCAGTAATTATTTTATTAACTTACTTTTTTGCGCTTACCTCGCGCAGTGCCTATATTACTTTTTTAACTACTTAAGCTCGCTAGCTTATATCTAGTAACGGTAGCGAGGCTAAGGTCGTTCTTAAATATACTCTAAATACTAAAAGCGTCGGTATAAGCCCGTTAGGCCCCATAGTATCGTTATAGTATTTAAGTACTATCTAGAGGCATTCGTCGTCGTCGGAATCGGGATTTTCTTTTTTAATAATTTTAAACGCTCTTTTTAACTACTAGTGCGCCCTTTTTACTTTTTTAATACTATAGTGCGCTTTAACGGGTACGACTTTTAATTATATACCGTAGGCCGTCGCATTTTTTTTAAATTTTACTAACTTAAAACTAGTACTAGTGTTAGTTTTAATACCGTCTAGCGGTCCCTAGTATATATCGATCTAGCTTTTTCGTAGAGCTACCTATACTATTTTTGCTTATAGATCCCGTAGGAATTGCCCTACTTAGAATAATATAGCCTCGTCGATTATATATAAGACTAGTTAACTATTTAAGTAGAAAATATCGACGACGATCTCCTAATTAAAGTTAAGCTTATTACGCAATTTAAATTTAAATCTGCGTAGGCTCTGCGTATTTATTTAATATTAGTAACATACTTTCGTTAACTACTCTAGCGCCCCTATTTCGATATTATTATTACCTAAATACTTTAGGAGGTTATATAGCCTCGTAACCGACGGGTAGCTAAATCTCCGGTATAGTTATCTAAGCTTATTTTCCGTTAGGTAATTAATCGACTTCGTATCGTTAGTAAGCTTTATAAACGCGTGCCCCCATCGTCGTTTAACTATTTCGGAGTGCTTACGGCTAGAGATTCTGTTCCTCGTATTATCGAATATAATGCCTAGTCGATCTATGTCTTTTAGATATAGGAGAAATGGGGTATTAACGGGTAGGATATAAAAAGTTATCGTTCTGAAGTGCGTCTCTATTTCTATCGTACTTAGGGCGACGATTTCCTTACCTAGGCCGAAGCTAATCCTCGTAATACCCGCTATTAACGTATTAAGCGTTACTAACGCGATTTTCTATAGCGCCTAGAATTGCCCTTTTCCTCTTATTAACTATTACGATGCCCCAGTATCTAGGATAATTCTATAGAAATTATCTAGGCCGTACCTTTCGCTCGCGTAGAATGCCTATACGAGCTTAGTATTTAAGTAATCTAGGTAGTATAAAAAGGGCCCTTCTAGCTACCCCTAGAATTGCTTAGTACTATGTCTCTTCTCTTTAGATATTAAGAGAGTAGAATTCTGCGCTATTAGATTCGTCCTTTCGCCCACCTCCGTATCCGTCGTCTAAGGGACCTTCCCTTACTATCTATAAATAAAAGCCTACTTATTAAGGGCTTCCACTACCTTTTATTCGTTTAGCCTCGTATATCCTCCCGAGGCTAACGGGGCGAAGAAAGAGTAGTTAATATTGTTGACTTCGTTATAATTTAATTCGTCGGTATAGGGGGTAAGATCTTCCTTATTTTCTGAATCTCCTATAGGGTGCGGGTACTTTAGGCCGCTAAATTAGCTACTTTCGCTAGGTTCCGTACCCCCGGATCTGCCCTTATATATAACGAGGAATTAGTTAAATTAATAAGGGCTAGTTTTGCTATTTACTGCCCTCGATTTTTTATATTATTCGTACGATTTAGTACGCTCTTCCTCGGAGTAGTTACTTAACTAATATCTATCCTTTTTATAAATAAAACACTACTTCTTCCGTTACCCTACTCGCGAGTTAAATCTCTACTTATTTAATAAATCTAGGATTCCCTATTAGCGATTACCGTACCTAGCTTCCTTTCCTTTCTTATTATACGTTCGGTCGACCCAATGCTACTAGTAAGGGCCGTCGTACGCTTAGAAATAGGTTTAGCGCGGCATTCTCGCCTTAATATTAAAACTAAATCTTAGCCTCGAACAGAGCGTCTCATAGTCTTCGGGTACTTAATATAGAGTTATTTTCGCCTCTAAAACGCGCTAGATTATAATATAAAAATATCCGACTTTCCGCTCGTTAGTCCCCTTATTTAGCTAGGTTTTCGCTAGCTTATTAATTCGATCGATAAGCTCTTCGAGGATTTCTACTCGCAATTTACCCTCTATTATCCTAGCTATAGATATAAAAGAAATCGCTTATAGCTTAGATAGGAGCTCTAAATTCCTATCGTAGGTCTCGAAGCGGCTTCGGATTACGTTAATAATACTAAAAAAGTCGTTCCGATCGAGATTACGCACCGCTTCGTAATAATAATTAGAGGCCTTACTTATGAGTACGATATTAATTACCGAATAGTACTAGTATTCTCTAATCCTAACTTTTTCGTAATAGTCGTAGAACATCGTTAGGGTCTCTTATAAGACCTCGTACTTCCCCCCAGAGTATAATTTCTCTCTCGGGAAGATCTTTTTAAGATCTATAAATTACCTCGTATTTATTACTATATTTTTGGTATTTATATACGATCCCTGCGTCGCTGCGTATTATTAATAACTTCGGGTAGTTTGCCTCCTTTCTTACTAGCTAATTAGTACCGAATTTCGTATTAGTAGTAGCGACGAGCTATAGATTAAAATAGGCAGAATTATTAATTATCGTACTTCTAGTACCATATTTTACCTCTATATATCCTTCTGCGACGATAGATTGCCGTTAGTAATTATAAAAAGGAAATCTGGGTCGTTTACCCTTTTTCTAAATTTGTTAAAGCGATTGTACGCCCTATCGACTTATACCTAGGTCTATATTACGAATTCCTCCTCCGTAATCGTCGCTACTAGGATTTCGTAAGGTTCTCGCGATTATAATTACGCTAGTAGTACCCCTCGCCTATAAAAAAATTTATTAACCGCTTTTACGATTCTTAAGCTTGCGCTTGCGAACTATTTATCTAGCTAATAACTAAGGTCGTCTACGATTTCGTAAAATAGGGGTTGCCCCTATAGCCCCTTTTTCTCGTAGACCTTAGTTAAATAGATTAATACTACGTTAATTTACTTACCGTTAGGCTAATCTACGATTCTATATATTTACGTTCCCTAATAGTCCGGGTTAATATTTACCTACTTATAAGGGATTAGGATTCCGTTTAGGATCGGGTTTTTTCCTCTTCTTTTTTACCCTAACTCGCTAGGGGTCGTGCTCTAGCCTATGCCTATATTAGCGGTCGCTAGCGTGTTTAATCTTAACGGGGATATATCTAATCCGCGCGTTAGTTATAGTAAACCCGTGCTTTTGCTACCTAACGAATTCGTTAGGGTCTGGGCGATTCCCGTTTCCTCTTACCGTCTCGTTACTACTCTCGTTTTTACTATTTTTAATAACTACTACTAGCCCTCTAGATCGCTAGCTATCGTTCTTATTAGGATCCCCCTTTTCGTTTAGTATAAAAAGGTAGGTTTTAGTAGTCCCTTTTTTATCGGTAGCAGTAGACGTTTATATTACTATAGGAAGATAAAGTAATTAGTCTCGGGATCTTTACCGGTTACCGATTTTCGCTATTTTTAAATACTTCTAGCCTCGTGAGCCTCGTGTTCCTTATAATCTCTAAATTACTTCCTTCCTTAACCTACTTCTTCTAGGGCGGTATTCCGTAATAATAGTTAAAAGTAAACGCTAGGCGTCTCGTAAAAGAGCCGTACGGGTAGTTAGGTACGGTTAGCGAGGTTAAGTCCTCCTTTTTATAAAGTCGCGCAGTTATTAAAAATACCTACTGCGATTTACGCTCGTACTAACTAGGGTTAGATACTTTAAAAATCCTTTTTCTTACGGCCTCTCGGTACCCTATTTTATAGTTTCTTAAGTAGTCTTTTTCGTAGGCTAATTACGCTAATTTAGTAATTATCGTTCGCTAGTAATTCCTTCTATTACTTAGTTAATTTCTTAAAATTAGTAATCTCGCGCCGGGAGCTAGTAGTATAAAAAGGGGCCTCTCGACGGCCCTCTAAAAGATTCCCTTCTTTTTCTTTAGACTTTAGTAAGAGGTCGCTTACCCTCTCTTAGACTAGTAACTTTCTTCTTCTCTTTAGGCTAGCCGTCTCTTTCCCTAGGCTAACCTCTAATACTCGTAATACTCGTAGCTCGAGGCTATTATAATCTCTAAAATCCCCTCCTCCTTTATTAGACCGTCCCCTTAACTATATTCCTATAGAATACCTGGGGGGTAGCTAAGGGGGCTATGAGAAGGCTATCTAAATCGCGGGCCTCGAGGTTAGATCTATAAGATCCTTATAGTAGTAAACCCTTCTATATACCGTAGATTTCTTAGCTTTATAACTCTTATATTAGTAGCTATTATACTTATTAAAAAGACTACTATGCTTAAGGATCCTTTTTTTAAATCGCGCGGTGCTCTTTTATACTATACTATCGAGCCCGTTCGTCGCGCTAGTTAATTAGGTAGGTAGTCGTCGTACGGGGAATTCTTTTTACCGATTTAGCTAGTTAATTTTTAATCGCGGGCCGGCCGCGGGGAAGTTATTTAGTAAAAAAGGCTACTTAAGGTAACGGCAAAATACTAGTTACTTAAGCAGTTCCGTTAATTAGCGTAGTTTTAATATAATAAACGTCGACCTCTCGTAGGTAATAAAGGGCTACGATTACTTAATTCCGTGCGGTATTTGAGAATCGCCTCCTTTTTCGTCTACTTCCGTAAGGTTAATTAGTACGAATCTCCTATCCCGTGCGGTATTAAGAAGTCGTCTCTTTTATATAACGAGATGCCTTACTCATCTACGATAGTAGAATTTAACTACTAATTAGTATTAGTATCCCTATTATAGAGTAGTTAGTTCGAACCGTATTTAATAAAGAGATTAATTAAACTATATAAATATCTGCGTAGGTATAAAAAGGAGGTTCTAACCGTAAGTTAGGCTGGCTACGATAATCGTAAATAGGGCCCCCAATTGGCCCCTGCGCAGTCGGCTATATACCGCGGTCGAATTGGACTTCCAATCCGACACTTATTAAAAACCTTTTACGAGCTAAGTTCGAATATTTTTATATACTTCTTAACTTTTATAATGCGCGAGAAGCTATTATAAATAGCTAAAATAGTTAAAAATAATTAATTTAGGCTACGCTTAGAAAAACTTAATACCCGAAGGTAGATAATAAACGGAACTTAGAGTGCGGCCCAGAGGCCTAAAATAAATAAAATAACCTTACCCCGTAGGGTATACGTATATAAAAATAAGACCCGGGCTTATACTTATTATTTAAACTCTTAGTTTATAAAGTATATAATTACTAAGAGTATAGCGTTATTAAAGAGGAGGGTTAGTATACGCGTTAAAAAACGCGTTTTATATACCTCGAAGTTTATAAAGCTAAGAGTAGTAGGGGTAGCGGGGGGCATAAGAGCTAGAACAATTATTAAGTTAACGACTTAGGGTATAAAAGCGGGTAGCGTAATAGGAGGTTAGTTATAAATAATTACGATAGGTACGAGAGAGGACTAGGGGCGCGCGTTAAGGAAGTCCTTTATATAAAAGCCGATATAGTTCTTATATATCCTTTAGTTATTATATATTTAGTAAACGATATTATAGAGCTTAGTTATATTTTATTAAAACTATAGTTAGAAGTGCGCTTTTTAATAATAAAAAAGGATAATATACTTATAAAAGAGGGAGCGCTACTTATAATAACCTCGGTAAGGGCCTAGGCTATTAGTTATAAGACGACCGGTATATTAATATACCCTTTAGCTAAACGGCTATTAAAGTAGTACGTATACTAGCTATTATTTTTTATAAAATAATAATTACTATTCTTAATATTAATATACTAGAGGGCTATTTTAAAATAAGGTAAGTACTAAATTTCCTATTTTTTAAGAGCCTCTTTTTTAAGCTTCTTAAGGACTAAGTATACGTTAAATAGGCTTAAAATAATAAAGAGAACTATATTTATTACGGGGGGTGCCTTAGCTTCTCGGCGTTCTCTTTTACTTCTTATTACCCTTTTAAGAAAAGCTAGCCTTACGTTTTTTAGACCTTAGAATAATATTAAATATAAATTCTTAAAATAATAAGTATATAATATACCTTTTTCAAAGGGCTTATTATCTAAACTAGTCTTATCTTTATTTTTAAATTCCGAGGGGGGGATAAGTAAAAGCTTATTAGAGCTTTTATTATTACTATTTACTTTATTATTACCCTTATTACGGCTACTAAGGAGAGCTTTAAACTTAATAAAGTCCTTAGCGTCTTAACTAATAGCTTTAATATCCTCCTAGCTAGGGAGGGAGAGCTTAGTAGCCGGGCCTTAGTAAGCGGGTAAGAGGTTATAGGGGGGGGTAACGACTTAGAGGGGCTCGTTAGTATTATTACTTATTTAAACTCTTAGTAAATTATATAATATATATATACGAGGTATTATAAAAATTACGCAAAACTTATTATTATTTTTAGATATATTAAATATTTATATTTAGAATAAAATTAGTAAACGATTTAATAATATAGGCGCGCGCGCGTAGTAAACGGGGGTACTTATAGTAATTACGAGAGGTTAAAAAAAAAAAGAAAAATAATAGCTAAGTAACGCTATAAGAATTTAGATATACGTAAGGTAGCTAGGTAGCCTCGCCCTTAGTAATTTATATACTAAAAGTAGTAAAATACGCGCTATTTTAGGTTAGGATTCTATTTATTTTAAATAAAGGGATATATTTATAATAAACGTAGTTTAAAAGACGCGTATCCCTTATGCTTATTTTTCCTTTATTTATATTTAACTAAATTAGGCCTTTATGAGGGCATTTAGAGATTCTATTTTAGGTATAATAGCTCCCTAGCGGTAGTAATTGGGGGGTGTGTTACGTAATAGAGATAGTAATTATACTTTATAAAGTGCCCGTTACGTGCTGAATTACGTGTTTATTTTAGATTTCGTGTATATAGACCTTTTTCTTTTGTCTATTTTTATTTTGATAGTTAAGCTATTTTTATTATACTCCGTATGCCTATTGCTGCGTGCTATAACTCGTAATAGGTAATTACTTTGTACTAGCGGGGCGAGACCGAGATGGATATTCGTAGCTTACTTACCTTACCTAGCCTTGATAGCTAGCCTACTCCGTTCTTTACCTTACTGTTCCTGGGACTACCGGTGGATCCGGGGAAGAAGATGAGGTGCTTATTAAGTGCCGCTGCGCTGCAGCCGACTCTTATGTATCTCTGATTAGATAAGCGACAACTAATGACCCCATCCCCAAGTACCAACTCACTCATGGGCATGGCAGTGGTAGAGAAACACCAATCTCATTTCATTCACACAAAGCGCTTGTACTAAAAAAATTGAGCAACCAAGAAGAATGGGCAACAGTATCCCCCCCCCCGACGGATTCTCTTCCACCACTCCTCTTCGTTTACTCAAAGCACCTGGATAAGCTGTTAGAGACGGACAAGTCATCGCCTGCTGGTCGGGTAAGCTTCTGCAACCATGTTCCTTCAGCGGTGACTTTAAACTACAACTCCTGCAGACCCGGATGTCTCGGTCAGTGACTTGAGGGCGACATTGATTATGTGCGCTGCCAGCGCGGCCTTCTCCTTCGGTGACAACTCCTCCTTCTTGCTCGTAGTCGTGGCCCCTCGCCCTGTATCGATTGCCCTGCCTCGTATTGTCGTCGTCGTTGGTTTCTTCTTTTGCGCTGTTGATTACGGTTTGGCCGCGGTGGGCAATGGCCTTGACCCAAGGTCAGTTGCTTTGTTGTCCAGGTCATGAGCCCTTGAATAGCTGCAAGGACCTCAAACGTGCCCAACTCGCTGGGCCTGATGATATGCTCCAGCCAAGAGTCTGCAAAAGACTTACTCGCCTTCCCTCGTGTTGTCGTTGCCACTTTCTCCTTTTGCGCTGTCGGCTGCGCTTCGGCCTCGGTCGCGAGAAGTTCTTTGAGTAGCACCGTGGTTGTTGATGTGCATGTTGATGATGACGATGATGATGACTATGATGATGTTGTGGATGATGATGATGTCGTGGATGATGATGATGATGATGTTGATAATGATGAATTTTTTGACGTCTGTTCCACCTCGCAAGGGCTAAAGGGCGCCTACATCAGCTGTTATTGATGTGCATGTTGCAATCGAGCACGACTTTGTGAGCACATCTTCGTCAGTACGGTTGGCCAACAACTTGCACCGTGAAACAGGCGAAGCGGGCTGATGTAGAGAACATTACTCATCAACTTGCCGCTTAAATCTCTCTGGCAGCTCAATGGTCGTGGTATTTGATTCGGGCCGCTTCGAACGGGCCCTTCCACCTACTTACACCCAACGGAGGAATCGTGAGCTCTGCCCACCAACATCATCTTTCAGCACACATACGCAATTCAATCCCACGATCATTGAGCTTCGTACCGACCAAAAGGCTTGCCCTACTGACTTGTATACCAACACTGATAAGTGCTTTGGTGCTAAGTCGGCCATCACAAAAGTCAGCCGATGTCACTTGATGGCAGGAGAGTCCGCAGTAGTTAGCAAAGCGATGAGATGACGTACCAGGGAGTGAGACACAACTAGTTCGTTCCAGCTAGCTATCCTTCATCTGGTGATGTTTCTGATAGCCTCTCGAGGTGGCTTGCGATGATCTCGATCGATTCCGGTCGACTATGCCGTTGAGAATAGTTCGAAACTGCTCGAGATGGCTCGTGATGGGCTCGAACGCATAGAACGTCGTCTCGTCGACCTTTGGTCCGGGTCAATTACACCGTTAGATAGAATAACGAGGCGCTCGGTTAGCTACGATGTCGAGCAGCTTGGAGGTGCCTCCGGTGTGGGCTCTGAAGCAATGGAACCAATCATGGGCTGTTCTGCAATTGTTTGCGCCCCGGTTGGAACGCTGTTATGTTCGCTTCGATTATCTCCTCAAAAAGTGTGGGAGTTGAGATCTCACTTGCCTTACGCTTTGGAGTGGTCTCACGACAGGCTCGGGCAAGTTGGATGTCATCTCGTCGACCGTGCCGTTGGGTGCGGTATCAAGCTGCTTGAGATGGCTCGCGATGAGCTCCATCCCATGGGATGTCGTCTCATTGCGTTGACCTTCGGTTTAGGTCCATTATACCGTTAGGTATAATATTGAACCCCTCCGTTATGGACAGTGTCGAGCCGCTCGAGTTGGCTTGCGATCTCGCTCGCTAATCTGGAGTGCCTCCGTCTATGTTGCTGCAGCCACCTCTGTCGTGTTGTTGACAACAGCCAGTGTCTCGACCGTGCTCTCGGGTGCAGTGTCGAGCTGCTCGAGAAGGCTCGTGATCGGTTCTGTGACGCGGGACTTCGTCTCGTTGACCTCAGGCTTCTCGACAGGGTGCGAGACCTCTCTTCTGCGTCTCAATGTGGGCATCTTGGGGATGATGGGCTTGCGCGTGTGAGTATTGATGGAGGAAGCAGCACATTGATGGAGGAAGCAGCACGATGATGACTGGTGATGGGCTAGCTGCAAGTGAGGAAAGCTTTCGCCAAGAAGGGAAAGGGACTTCCTAAGCACGTCCTCCAATAACAACGCAAACGAGCGGCTCCAAAATGCGCTGCCTGTGTGGTTTTCCGAATTCCAAGAACAGGGAGGAAATCAGAGCAGAATGGACGGCACTGTACGGACTTGCGGTCCTGTGGTGGTCGAGTCGGAGGTTATCGGCGCTGGTGTCATCCGCTCAATGGTTGCGAGAGAGGTAGAGCGAGAAAAAAGAAGTTCAATGGTCCTCAACGAGGCCCTCAATGAGCATGCCTGCCACGAAACCAACGGGCGCGCACACTGACGGTGTCAGACTCGGAGCAGTTGAGCGTCGGCAACGTGTCTTGGCCGCATGTTCCCGAGTTGCGAAAACGACAACTAGCGGACAACGAATCTCCAAAGTCTACGCGATCATCAGTCGATTCATTCGTCCTCGAAATGCAGTCACGTAAATAGGAAAGACTTGCCTCCGTTACGAATGCTGCAGTAGACATACTGCAATACGAGTACTGTGGTAGGAATACTGTAGTGAATGCCTGCCACGATCCTCAGTTAATCCATTCACACTAACGGTGCAGACGAGAACGGTTTACCTCTCGGGATAAACCGCATTACACCGGCATTTATTCCAGACTGAGACTCATACACGATGATTAAGACCTTGCATTGGAACAGGAGGAACGCCATATACATCTTATGCCACTTATTTGGCCGCATCGGGATTGGCGATGTGCCAGCTGCAGGTATGAGAGAGAGGTAAAGCGAGAAAAGAAGAAGTGAATATCAGCAGCGCAACTGTACGGTTGGCACGAAGGGTCAATAAAGTGGTGCGCAGTGCTGGGTATAGAGGTGGGAAGAGGAAGAAATTGCGAAGTGGGGGAGTTGGACGAAGTCGACGATTGTTCCAGAGAGTGTCCTCCAGAGGTTGTCTGTGAGTGGAAAGACCATTGGTGTGGCCCTGGCCTCCTTCCAGATTCACCGTTTCAGCCGACTGCCCTGAATCTTCCATGGATGAGATGAACATCCAGCAGGAGCATGTCACAAGCATCAGCTGGACTTTGTCAATTTCAAGCAGGAAAGAGCATAGTCAAAACTTTGAGCATCTTCAATCCGTAACGGTAGGAACGTACAGTACGTGGCCTGATCCCTGCCTCACTTCTCAAGCTACCTACGTACTCAGGCAGGTACCCACCTTACGGAGTGCCTTGAGCACCTGCCAAATGAGATGGTTGACAATATCAAGTTCCTGCCATCTCTCATTTAGACGGGCAAGCACCTCTTTCATCACTAAGGTACCTTACTATCACAACTACCTTAACCTGGAAGATACGGGCTGCTACTCATTTCTCCCGGGCGTGACATCCCCCCCCCACCCCCCTTCGAGGCCTCTCTAAGGCAGATCGGGCACCGTGCAATCGGGGTCTGAACTGCGCCTCGGCTCCTCCTGAGTGAATCGGATGACAGAACAGCCAGAAAGCCATGACCATACGGCAAACACGAACGACCGTCCTTCGGCTACGTGCACACGCCCCGCGAATGGTACGACACTCTACCCTTTCCATCAACATATTTCTCATATACGTAAATGGATATACTCTTTCTTAAGGAACCTCAAGATACCTGTTCTGGTGATAAAAGTGGTGGAAGTGCTTTTCGAATATGTCGAGCGGAATCGACTTTATCTCTCATCGTGCCTGCTCACCTCTGTTTGCCTCTGCGTGCTGTGGGCAGTTTGCTATTTTCCTACAGGCCGTCTTCCGCCTTGGTTCCTTCTCCATTGATTCCCAGCATCTTGACTCCACAAAGGATCCAATTCTGTTCAGGATTGGTCCTTCCCGCCCCTCTTCTGATGTCAGCGGCAGCTTAGGTAAGCACCATCTCAGGACAAGGCTAGTCTCTGAGAATCATGATGGGATTCATTGCCCATGAGGTCACTTCAGCTTTGGCGAGTTACTTAAACACTCGCGTGGAGCTTAAAGCATCGATCAATGTGCCTAGCATGTTTTAGGTACGCAGCAGCATAAAATGGCGCCACCATGACATTGAGGCAACACATGAGGGAGCTTGTTTAGCTCTTGCATCGTCCCCGCGAGAAAGTCCTCTCTGCCAGTCCCCGAATTACCGGCCAGCCTCTCGTAGACCATGAGGCCTGGGAACTTTCATCCAGGACGGAGTATGTGATGTGTGTGACAATGATAAGCAGGTGAAGGGAAGCGAACGACTGGTCTTGATGTCCACAGGCAATCTGCCCACATCCAGGGCTTAGAAGCCACATCTCTTAGAGCAAGAAGTAAACAACCGTGATTGCAAGAACGACGAGATCACCGGAGGCTTATCTTCTCGACAAGACTCGCCAGGACATCACTCTGAACTCGCTGGGAGTCTTATCTTGGGCTTCGATACATGGAAGTCTCAAGTCCCAACCGGTTCGGTGAAAGTGGGAAAGATTGCGGATCCAGTGGGGGATAAAAGGAGGTGGAAGCTCTATGTGTCTATTCCCCGTCTTTCCCCAAGTTCGATGCATACACCTTTGAAGTGCTGCCAGGCCATCGGAGAACACAGAAAAAGTCGCTTGGAGTCCACTCGAAGACATTGATGGTCTTATACTGTGGTCTCGAGCGATCTCAGAAACGCAGAGGGCGCTATTCGCTAACGTCACGCCTGCATGCAGCACAGTTAAGAATTGATTGAGCGTGTTTGATGGGTGATAGTCAAGGGCAATGGCAGAAAGTCTAGAGCTGGAAAATTGACCGAGCTCAGCCCAGCGCAAGGTTAAGCAACTAACCGCTTACCTCTAAGCGACCGCAACAAATAACAGTAAAATAACAGTAATCATTCCAAGAACCGAAATCATTTCATTGAGCTGCCACAGGTTGAAAGGTACGAAGCAGAAATGGCAACAAATTTGTAAATATCAGCTATGAAACAGACCCGATGGAGAAGGATTTTGCCCAGGCTGCTAAAAGTAACGATGGCATGATGGATGCACAAGAAGAAGACCACAAGATTGTCTGACCTGGAGTCATGGCTGAATACGTTCAGAAAATGACTTTTCGAACATTGAGAAACGGAGATTCGTCAATAAGCCGAGCAGGCGCGCAGACGCGGTTAGATTGGAAAGATAAAGCAACAACTCATGAATCTAGATAGCGACATAAGTAATTGGAAGCAAAATAAAGCAATTCGGTTGGAACAAATCGACAAGATTACTTTGGACCTATAGCATCATAAGTAGTCAGATGACGGCCTCATAGCGGATTAGAACTGAGATAGGGAAGGGACTACTAACTTAGAAAAGTGCATAGAAGCCGACGGTCACTCTCACGGCAGACTGGATAGCAGCTTCCAGTAGCTTGCTGATTGCTTGGATGCATCCTTGGAAGGGTAGACAAGATTGCAGGCCCGAACAAAGGCACACACTGAGGGAGCTGACTTCGCTAATGATACAAAACCACCAGACACACCGTCAATAGGCGAGTCAAAGAATGCGTCTAAAGGGTAAATACAAAGCTCAAGAATCTGGACAGCTTAGCAAAAGAGTCAAAACCATACTTGTTGCATAGAAAGACCGAGCGGCTAAAGCCGATATCGTGGCGAAAGAACAGACAAGGTTGATCGATGGTCTCAAATATGTGCATTCCCGGCTGGAAATCTATGAGACGCAGAGAAGGAATGCCATGGAGGATAGGAGCGAATTCGAGAGGCACCTTAAGCGGACATTAAAAGCTCAAATATCAACGTTAAGCAAATCCAGATCATGGCATCAAAATAGAAACCAAGAGGCGGACAGCAATGTGACGTACGAAAAAGCCATACTGGCTTGGACGGCTAGAGAAGACTGAATGTTGACCTTATAAACTTCCTGCCCTGACCCGCTGAACCACTAGCCGGAGGACGAACACGGCAAGGAGGAAAAGGGTAGTTGAGACAATAAATCGCTCAGCTCGAGGCCATGCAAAGGACAAAAGAAAGGGATGGTATGCCCAGAGCGAGACAAACCCAAACGATCAAGCAGTCTGACAGCAGAGCTCGCAGGCAAAGTGCCGAAGGAAAAGCTCTCTATCCATAAGCATAGCCTGTATCAAGGCTTCAAATATGAAACCAGTGATTTGAAGCTAGCTTACTCAAATGCTATGTACTGGCGTCTACCCAGGAATCAACCGAGGTGGCAGCCAGCAAGGCCTTGACGAAAAACAACAAGAACAAGAACGGCAGACAGCTTTGGGCAGTAAAGCTTTCTGTTGGAATAGAAATATGCGAGAACGTACCTCCAGACACATTCTGAGCGTGACAAGGAAGATACTATATCTGATCATGTTCGCCTTTAATCAGAATGGTAGGCTTCTTACCCACTGGCCGGGAGCGGCATCAGTCTAGACATTCTGTCCAGCAAGAACGACTCATATACGTCGAGATCCAAGGCAGCGGGTTTCGAAAAGATAATAGTGTCTTAGGAAGGTTGGGATGGAAAACACATAGATGTGCTATGGGCTATAGCTAGCCACCCTGACGCAAGCTCAGAGAATGAGCGACTTCTATTAAAACTGTACTAAGGTTAGTGAAGCAGAATTCGAAGGTCATGCTGAAGCATCATCTGCCATCTCTACCTATTTAAAAGATAGCGACGACTTGGAACAAATATCAAAGCCGCTCTGAGGTCACCTGTCAGAATTGATGCAGATTGCGCGGAGAATAGGACGCCCTGGTAATAGAGAATAAGTTAGAATAGGCCTTTTGTGTGAAAACACTGAGCTTAAGGCTGAAAGACTTAGATAATAGATGAGAGACGCTGGTAGATGGTATGGAGACAAATCCTTTATGGCTAAGATCGCTAAGCATAGGAATCAGAACACGAAAACTGATGATAATATGGGGCGAGGTGAGAAATAAGTCCCGCTTCTCCACAGTGTACTTGAAGGAGAGAAACGTCGCCAGCCAGAGCTTGACGACAGGCGGGCAGTGAAGGCGAGTGCGGCGATGTATTAATATCCTGGGAAAAACGGCAGCGAGTGCAAGGAGCTCGACAGACTGGACAATACGATAGTAGCGTTAAGGATGTCTTCAAAGGTAAGCCTAACACTTAAGATCATGGACGAGAGACGGCCGCAGGAATAGCTCAAGTCCAAAAAGTCCATTTTGTGGGCTCCCATAGCAAGCTTCTCAGACTCGGTCTCGATGAGGTTGTAGCGTTAGATAAAGACGTTCTAATCGGCCGTCTTAAGTCGTCCTGGCAAATGATAAAATCCAAAAACCTCGACCATCGAGTCTATGCATTGCCAGCTTAGCTATCGCCATCAATGGCAGGTGGAGAGTCGTATGGATCAATTAGGCAAGCGACGCCTTCGCGCAACTCGGCAGATTCTTTAATTTGTGCTAGCACATATCGTAAAAGAGGGTTCATCGTTATCGTGGGGCCCGATATTGGCCGCGGGAGAGGGAGACAGCGGCCGCATGCGTTTATGTCTAGATGATGTTGTTTGTTGGAAGTTATTTAGTGTTTCCATAAAAGACTGGGAGGGACAACTCAAGCTTTCTTTAGCTACTGTAGAACCACCTTCTTCCTTCACCGTCCATCGCAGCTAGGCATTCCGCTTTCCACGTTCCCGCATCCCCTCGCCCCCTTCCTTTTTCTTCTAACTCGCAGTGCTTTCTACTTCTAGAAAAAAAAGTCACTAAGGCTTTCTGTTATCACAAACGTCAGCAGTGTACCCGCACGATTAGCAGGGAGGGTTAAATAAGTGGTGTTTCTTACTACGTTTAGAGGTAGAAGAAGGAGGAAGTGGGCAGAACCTGCGATTCTTTAGAAGTGGTGTGTAAGTAGAAGGTATGGCCCTGACCGGCTTCCAAGTCCACCTTTCCTGCTAACTAATCAGAGATACAACACTTCCCCCCAATCTTTACTCTTTAACCTTATCGTCGCAGTTATCATACCCAAATACGTTAAAGATATTATTACCGAGTCCCATTTGATACCGATGCCGATCCTTAAAGCGTCGCCGGTGATAGGTAAAGGAACCTCCTAGACACAACCAAGCACCGTATCTAGGAACTCAACGGCACCTACACCGAGTACTTCCAAAACGGACGCTCAGCCTCTATCACAAACCACAGCTCTTTAGCTTCGTATCCTTCTATACTTCAATCTCTTTATCACAAGAGACCCAAAGAAAAGCTCCTGAGGTTGAAGGGCGAATCCTTTAGACGTCTCTGGCTTAGTTATGGACTCTGTAAGTGTCCCGCTCTGCTCTTGGCTCTTATTAATCCCCTAAAAGCTGCTAGCGGAAATCCACGCATCTGATCCGACCTCATCCCTATCCCATGCGCAGCGGCCATACGCTCCTCCGACTCTCTTTATCTACCTTGCGGTCTCTATAAGGCCTGCTCCTCCAACTCTCTATATTTACGTTGAACTTCTATAAGGCCCGCACCGCAGCTCTCAATTACCACTTCCAATAGCAAAAGCCTGCAAATACTCCGGCCTTACGCTAAACCGATAACTTTTCACCGGCTAGTTTTCTACTAGCTACAATAGTATTTAGCCATTGCAATGGTTAAAACCGTCAAACCAATAGTGTTTTTCGTAGCAGCGTCCGTAGCAGCCTCAAGCTGGTTCTTGTACGTGCCATGTTATGTGTTACTCTTATCGAGGAGCCGAGGAAACTAATAATATAGCTCTTCTCCGCCTTAGTAATAGCGAGATTATAGCCTATAGCGATCAGCGGGGTGCCGCTGCTAGTGGCGGTGGTAGTGGTACTACCGCTGGCCAGAGCAGCCTTTAGAACCGCATGTGCCCTAGCATGCGTACTTCCTTGGCATTCTCCTCGAAATATACAACCTGAAAACCTCTAACAAGGCTGTACTCCCTCGACGCATTTGTATAATTAGCAAGAAGGCCTAGCCCTTATAATTCAGGCCCAAGTAATGATCAATAGCAATACACCAAGGGCCTTGTATAAAGTATACTACTCTTGTTCGGTTCTGTCCCTACTCGACGCTAACAAGATTGGACACAGCATTAATGCCAAACTCACATGGCCATCCGATAAGTCCCTCTTATTAGCAGCCTGCTTTATCCTAGCATCAGTCTGGTGCTGGCACGTGTATATATCATCCTATTCCACTTTCTTGTCCAGGAAGCTAAATCTGTGGTCATAGCCATGACAGCGGTATCCTTAACCGCTCAGGTCCATCCCATCAACAACCTCCTTCATCATAATAGCAGCAGCAGCCTAGCATCGACTCCCCTTCTCCTTTATCCGCACCCCTTCGCACGGTTACCGAGCAGTTCTCGAGCAAATTAACAACTCATCCCACACGAGATCTATATTATGCACGATACCATCCGGCCGATCCTCAAAACGTTCTCCTTGCGGTATCAAATACACAAGGGCTCCGACGATGTCTCCCTCTCCTCTTTCGTTATTAGTCGCATGACATAAAACCCATGCTAACACAGTTGGGACGCGTCTCAATGAATTGTTGGCTCATTAGGGGCCTTGCCTTCATCAGACAATCGAGACTAAAGCTATATTCGTCGCCGTGGACCTCGAGCTTATAGTAATAAGCGAAGGTCAGTCTGACTCGTATAATGACTTTGATCATGACAACAAGGCCAGACTTGTCGCCGAGAACACAGGGGTCGCTGCTAACGGACGTCCGAAGCATAAGAAGATCGGGTAGTTTACAGTTTATAGAGGATAGTCACGTAGCTAATCAATCCTTCTGCTTTATACACCTTCGAATTACGCCCTTCAAGCAATGATACATGGACCACGTCTCTCAATAACCCTCGTTAGCATTAGAAAGACTCTTCGTTCTTCTTCTCCTCACAGTCCCCCACGCTTCGCTCCTAATCTTATTCTATATCTACTCAAACTGCACAACCTTGCATCGATCGGTAGCCTCCTCCCACTCATCAACTCAGTCGCCTGTCCTTAGCCTTTCTTCCCTATCCCTTCTAAGGCCTTGTATCAGCTCCTTCTTATGCTGTTAGAATCCTGGGCACTACGCACCTTAGTTACCGTTAATATTGTCATTCGGTAGCGGAGCGCTGCCTGTAGTAGAGCTGTTCGTTGCGCGCTGCGAGCCCTCCACAATGTCTCGCTACTCTTTCTGGAACTCGAGGCTCGCGGGATAACTGCCACTAGGAATAAATCCGTCATTGTCAATACCGTCGACTAAATGAGCCGTGGCTGAGGGAGTATCTGGCTCGTTCAAAGACGAAAGAAGCGGATTGTATGTATCACCAGACTACAAGACATCGGCATTTAGTCCGCCACCCATACCATCCCTAGCCATTTTCCAAGGATGCTACTTTTACTACCAGGAGACGTCCGGCTTGTCTATCTAGTCCATGTCCACTGCGCCATTATTATCGCTCACGCACCCGATCTAGTTTGCAAAGGTCCTGTTATACTAACTCCTGAGCTTACCTTGACCGGCTTCCCAGTCGCTTATCCAGGGCTCTTCGTCTTCGCCTCTATCTCCTCCGCTACCACCCACGAAGGTTACAAGCTCATTAATATTGGCCAGTCCGAAGTCCATCTCTTAAAGTTTCTCCTCTACGTTAGTCTGGGGCGCCTTAATGTCGGCATCGTTAAATTCGAGGGAACGCAGAACTTGTTGTCACGAAGTGCTCCATTCGTCAAGTCTTTCGGTTTAATCTTCTCTGCTATCATATCGGCATTGGCGATATCGCCTAGATTTCGTGTTTCAGGAAAACAGCCTGTAACGTTGAGCTTCTTACATCATATTGAGTCTTGGCAGTAAGAATATAAGTAAAAGCGACGAAACGCTATTAAGGATTGCGGAGCCATACATATTTGATTCGATAGACTCGCCGGCCATAATATACCTATTTATTGCTATTCTGTCACGAGAATAGGTTTGACCTTGGTGACGTCCTAAAAGCGACGACGATGAGCTTGGATACAGAAAGGATGTAGTCTTCTCTCTCTCATTTTCCTCTCTTCTCCTATACCTACGCCTTGCATAAGTAGTCCAATGATATATACGGTTGCGCTAATATTGTTAAACACACTACAAAGATTAAAACCATAACTCGTTAGACAGATGGCCTAGCTTCCCTGCGCCACCTTATCAGCCCCTTCCGGTCTTCCTTCTAACACCATCAGATTCTATTACGATCGAGCTCTTCTTTTCGAAAGCTCTTCTACTGCTTTCTCCCGGGTTCTCTCTATAGTTAGTAGCATCGTTCCAAGATAATAGGCCCCCAGCATCAAAACCACACGATTCATTCTATATATAAAGAACCGTTGACGCTCAAACATACTATTGTCGGCAGCGGCTAAGTATTAATAGCAACTCCGGTTTCCTTGCCAACCTTCTTAATCCACGCTTATGGAATCATGGTAATAAGCTGCTCCACAATATAATTAGAACAGGCAGTAATACCGATAGAGTCGCTTCTGTCCAAGTGGAGCAAAGGGGGGGCAGGAGTCTCCCCACAGCCTGTGCTCTCATCATCACTTAGGGCTCTAAAGAAGATAAATCCGACGGCGCGCTTCAAATCGATATTAATGCGGTGCTAAAGCGTGGATCTATAATAAGTAGTAGAGATATATAAGAAGTATAACGACGACGATGCCGAATACAGAGTTGGGGCTTCTATTATTGAAAGAATATAGGGCGGGTGACGTGAGTAAGATAGTACGGATTAGTGTAGTGAGTGAGACAAATAAAGCGGGGAGTGAGTGAGACAGGTGGAGTGAGTAAGACGGGCGGAGTAAGTGAGATAGGTAGGACGAGTGAGATAGTTAGTGCTCGCTTACTTCGTAAGTTACCGGACTGGATCGAGTTACCATAGTGGAGATAGCAAGAAACGAGAGGCGGTCGAGATAAGCGGAGCAAACCTAAATTCAACGCCCTCTATTCTACTATAAGTCGCCCTATTGATTGATATATGTATAGGCGGCGGAGATCCTGCCGATCTCGTTAGTTAACTTGGTCTTGTCCTGTCTAGAAGGATTCTTACCCCAAGAAGAGAGTGTGGGCTCAAGTCAAATGCGCGCAATAATGCTATGTTAGTAGGACGAGAGTCCGGATAGCAGACTACGTCTTTCTACACCTTCTAACGCCTGTCACAGAGTTATATGTTCTCGTTTTACCTAACTCTTCTCCACCTTCTCGTCGTGGTCAGCCAGACTCAAAACACACACGTCAATCTGTTACCTTATCACCATGAGGGCGGCTCGAATTTTGCTGCCCGAGTAATGCGCTTTGTAAATATGAGACTCGAGCGGCATGTTATGGAGACTTTCTGAGTCTCACAGACTCTATGGTTACATCATCTTGTTGAAGGCACCTTGTAGTCTCGGGGGAAGACGGTAGTTTACGCATAGGGTTCATCCGTCTTCTAGTCTACTCGTAATTAAAATTGACGACTAAGAAATTATCCTCGGCTATTGAACCAATTCTTTAAAATCATCTCAGTCTAAAGCCCGTCGCGGGACATGGTCACGAGAAATTATACATCACTCTTACTTCTCGACGGGCTCCAAGCCACTCAATAACGCTTCCACCATTTGGGCCCGACGAATGGGTAAGCCCATATTATCAGGCCTCGCTAGTTAGGCCTCGTCAGTTAAGGGATAGCTCAGGGGGTATAAAGAGGGGGACTAAGTAATAAAGGAGTAGCTTAGGTATATATAGAGCGCTAGTAATATACCTCGAGGGAAGGGTAAATTTTAATAATTTATTTTTTAAACCTTAATAAAAATTAGCCTCTATAAGCTTTTTTTTTACATTATATACTTATTAATAATTTAAAATCTTTATTTATAAAAAGGACTAAGTTAAGAACTTAAAATATTAATAAAAATAAGATATAATAAAAGAGCGTAGTTAGTGCTATAATAATAATAAAAAAACGACTTTTTTTTATTAAACCCCTTAAAATTACTTTTTTTTTAATAAATAATATAAGAACGAAGCGAAATAAAACGAATAATATAATAATAATATAAAAGGACCGTATTATTAAGAATATTAATAAATTTTAAATAAAATAATAAACCTTTTACCCTTATTCGCTAGTATTTAAACTAAATAATAAGTAATAAGTTAGTAAAACTATAAAAATAAGAACGATAATTAAAAAAGAAATCCTTATTATAATATATAAAGAGCGCTTATATAAAAAACGAGTAAATTTAAAATACTTATAAAGCTCTTTAAATAGCCTAGCCCCCGCGCTAAGGGCTATAATCTTAGTTATAATAGCCTCAGACGTTAGTTTTAATATAAATAAAAATATAAACCCCCGGACTAAGGATAGTTTAATAAATAAAGCCGTATTTAAAGCGCTATTTAAGTAATAATAAAGCGACGAGTTCGTATTACTTAAACCCCTATTTACTAACTCTCTCTTAACTTAAATAAGTACTATAAGTAGAATATTTATATTTAAAATACTATCCCTCCTTAACTTATTATATATTAATAAATTAGTACGGGATTTATAAAGCTTTTTCTTTACTTATTATTATTACTTCGACTTATAAGCTTAATAAATAAAAATAGATTATAATAAAATAATATATATAATTAGCTACTTAAGTAGTAATATAAAAACCTCTTAAATATACTATATTTTTAATTATTAAAGGACCCTTGGGTTTATAATAGACTAGGTTATATAAAAAGAACTAAAGACCTTTTTATAAAATAACCTATTTAATCCTACTAGCTAAGGAATAATAGCGAATATATAACTAAATAGTACTTTATAAAACTAAAAAGAGAAAATTAATAAGTTCGTTAGCTATATTAATAAGCTTAAGATAGAACTAAAATATATTCTAATAAAAAAATAAAAGATTTTTATATTAATAAATAAACTACGGCCCGAACTATACCTCGTAATAATATTATAAATAAAATTTCTATAAACTTATTTATAACTAATATTACTAATAAGATATATTAAATAATCCTTACTATTAATAAAAAGCTTATAAATATCCCTTAAGTAATATTCTAACTTAAACTTAAATAAGTTAATAAGAAAATACTAAAGTATTAATAAGTTAAATACGTAAAGAATATGCTATAACTCGTTTAATAAAAATATTACGTATTATAATTATAAAAAAACTAGCTATATTATAAAGGATTACCTATAACCGTAAGAGTAGTATTAATAATACTATAATTATAATAAAACCGAGTACCTTATTAATAACTACTTAAGTATTATATATTATAAATATAATTAAAAAGGGCATAAGGCCGCTAATTATTAATTAAACCTCACTATTAGTATCCCTATTATAGGGTAGTTAGTTCGAACCGTAGTTAATATAGAGATTAATTAAATTATATAAATATTTGCGTAGTAAGTATAAAAAGGAGGTTCTAACTATAGGTTAAGCTAGCTACGATAATTATAAATAAGGCCCTTAATTAGCCCCTATATAGTCGGTTATATGCCGTAATCGAATTAAACTTCTAATTTAATACTAACTTTCTCTTTTTTTTATCGATTTAACCGCTATAGTTAGAGGTATAATTCGACCTCGGGCCCGTTTACTAAGTCGTCTCTTTTTCCCCCTTTTCTCTACTCTTTTTATATAACCTATCCTTCTATTCGTATAATAACTTTTCTACTACTTACGAATTACTCTAATCCCTTATTTAGTACTATTTTTATAAAAGTATTTACGAGGTTATTTTTATTATTAATCTAACGAATCTCGAGTATCTTGTACTTTTTATATAATTACCTAAGGGCTATAATATCGATCATAAGCCTCTTTTCTTTTGTCGTTCCTAATTTAATAAGGTATTTATATAGCGAGTAAGAATCGGTATAAATAACCGTTAGAATAAGTAAAAAGCTAATTTAATTAATAATCTTCCTTAGCGTTATTAAAATTATATAAGAGAGGTTAACGCCGTTAATTATATTATAAACCTCTAATACTAATATACTTCTTATTACCCACTTACTTTTAGTTAACAAATAATAAATTATATTATTATATATAATAAATTCGCTCTTGCTTATACTCTTATTAACTAAAATAATAATATACCCTAATTATAAAATAAAGTTATTATTATTCGTAAATAACCTATTAATAAAGACGTAGAGCTTACTAATTATAAAGTCGATTAGGTAATAAATAAGACCTCGATTAAGATTTATTTTTTACTACTTAAGCCGCTTATTAAATACCTTAATGTCTCGTTTAGTTAAATTTATAGCCTATATTACCTTAGCATAATTAAAAATTATTTTAAATTAATAAATATTTATAATATATACCTCTCGCATAAGCTTAGCCTTATACTACTTCTTAACGTTAGTTATATTTAGATTAACGAGGTTAATCTTCTTACCCTACCCCTTTTATTAAAAAACGACGGTTTCCTTTTTAATTATAAAAATCCCGCTATTAAATACTAGGGGGGTATTTATTATAAGGACCTCTTTTAGCTTTATTACGAAGCCCGCTTTTTAAAACTCCTTATTCTCCTTTTTTATAAAGTTAATATTAAATAAGCTTAATATATCGTTAGTCTATATTCTAACGATCCTAAATTAGTTATTTTTATACTCCGCGACTAGTAATTACGGGTCGTGTATAGAGGTAATTATTAATAATTAATTAATATAAAAATCGTAATAAATAGCCTACTAATAAGTACCCGATTTTGCGAGCCTATATAGTAATTTAAGTACTTTAATAATCGTACCTTCTAGGTACTTACTAGCTATTTCTTTTAGTAAATAGGCTAGGATTTTTTTTATAAGCCCTATAACTAATTAGGTATAGGCCTAGGTAATATTACGGCTCTAAATCTCGTATCCCTTCTTCCGTAGTAATATTATTAATACTATTATTAATCGTTAGCTATAGCGCTATATAATAAGTAATTATATAAGTAGCGTCGCTTTTTTAACGTTACTATACCCCTAAATTACGTATTTAAACTTCTTATATAACTAGGGTATTCCTTTCTCTTTAATCTTATAAACTATTTATAATTTAAATATATAGAGGTTTATATATTTTTTTAGGTTATATAGGATAAATCGATAGACCCCTCGATTGCGAAGAGTATTCATTTTAATAAGATCTAATCCCTTATACGGCTTTTTAGTAGTTATAATTACGCCTTTTTTACGTAATTTAACTACTAGCTCGAAATCGGCTTTCTTTTTTATTATATAAAAAGTATTAATTACCTCGTTATTAATAATAAATTACTACGTTAGGGCTTATTATTATAGTCTTCCGTAACGTCTCGCTAGTAATATTAGTACTCTTTTAGTAATTTCCTCTTCCTCGTCGTTTATTAGTACTACTATAACGATTTTGTTAAAGATAATTTCCTATACCTCTACTACGGGTTATATAGTTTCCCCTAGCTCTTCTTCTTTTTATAAATTAGAAATTACCTTATTAAAATCTATATAATACGGTCTAACTTCTATAATTAATACTTTAAGTAACTAGTCGCGATCTCTTATAACTATATAAGAGCGCTCGTTAATAAAAATTAACTTATATAGCCCAGCCTATTATTAAGTAATTTCGTACTATACTTATATATCCGAATTTAGTAACATATTTAAATTACCCCCTATATTAAGCTTATTACGTATAATAATTACTTTCTTAACTTACTTTTTTATACTTACCTCGCGTAGTGCCCATATTACTTTTTTAACTACTTAGGCTTATTAGCTTATACTTAGTAATAATAATAAGGCTAAGGTCGTTTTTAAATATATTTTAAATACTAATAGCGTTAATATAAATCCGTTAGGCCCTATAATATCGTTATAGTATTTAAGTACTATCTAGAGGCATTTATTATTAATAAAATCCGGATTTTCCTCTTTAATAATTCTAAACGCCCTTTTTAATTACTAATATACCCTTTTTACCTTTCTAATACTATAATACGCTTTAACGGGTACGACTTTTAGCTATATACTATAAGCCGTTATATTATCC
This sequence comes from Colletotrichum lupini, assembly GCF_023278565.1. Taxonomy (NCBI): domain Eukaryota; kingdom Fungi; phylum Ascomycota; class Sordariomycetes; order Glomerellales; family Glomerellaceae; genus Colletotrichum; species Colletotrichum lupini. Next base: position 37,979 of record NC_064674.1, on the reverse strand, counting down.
CTAAATTCTACTAACTTAAAGCTAGTACTAGCGTCGGTTCTAATACTATTTAATAATCCCTAATATATATTAATCTAGCTTTTTCGTAGGGCTACCTATACTATTTTTATTTATAAATCCTAGAGGAATTACCCTACTTAGAAAGATATAGCTACGTCGATTATATATAGTACTAGCTAACTATTTAAATAAAAAATATTAATAACGATTTCCTAATTAAAGTTAAGCTTATTACGTAATTTAAACTTAAATTTACGTAAGCTCTGCGCATTTATTTAGTATTAGTAATATACTTTTATTAACTACTCTAACGCCCCTATTTTAATATTATTATTATTTAATTACTTTAGGAGGTTATATAGCCTTATAACCGACGGGTACCCGAATTTTTAGTATAGTTTTCTAAGCTTACTTTCCGTTAAGTAATTAATTAACTTCGTATTATTAGTAAGCTTTATAAACGTATACCCCTATTGTCGTTTAACTATTTTAAAATACTTACTACTAGAGATTCTATTCCTTATATTATTAAATATAATACCTAATCGATTTATATTTTTAAAATATAAGAGAAATAGGGTATTGATAAGTAAAATATAGAAAGTTATCGTTCCGAAGTACGTCTCTACTTTTATTATACTTAGGGCGACGATTTCTTTACTTAGGCTAAAACTAATCCTCATAATACCCGCTATTAATATATTAAGCGTTACTAATACGATCTTTTATAACGCTTAGAATTACCCTTTTCCTCTAGTTAACTATTATAATACCCTAGTATCTAAGATAATCCTATAAAAATTATTTAGGCCGTACCTTTTACTTATATAAAATACCTATACGAGCTTAGTATTTAAGGGATCTAAGTAGTATAAAAAGGACCCCTCTAGTTACCCTTAGATTTACTTAGTACTATGTTCTTTTTTTTTAAATATTAAAAAAAATAGCGTCTTCTTTTTAATTATTAAGAAAATAGGCTTTAGTCTTATTAAATTTGCCCTTTTAGCCGCCTCTATATCCGTTATCTAAGGGACCTTCCCTTATTATCCGTAAATAAAAGCTTACTTATTAAGAGCTTTTATTACCCTCTATTCGTTTAGCCTTATATATCCTTTAGAAACTAACGAGGTAAAAAAAGAGTAGTTAATATTATTAATTTTATTATAATCTAATTCGTTAATATAGAAAGTAAGATCTTCCTTATCTTCCGAATCTCTTATAAGGGGTATATATTTTAAGCCGCTACTTTAGCTACTATTACTAAGTTCCGTACCCCCGGATCTACTCTTATATATAATAAAGAATTAGTTAAACTAACGAGGGCTAGTTTTATTATTTACTACCCTCGACTTTTTATATTATTTATATAATTTAATACGCTCTTTTTTAAAGTAATTACTTAACTAATATCTATCCTTTTTATAAATATAATATTACCTCTTTTATTACCCTACTTATAAATTAAATCTCTACCTATTTAATAAATCTAGGCCTCCTTATTAATAATTACCGTATTTAGCCTCTTTTCCTTTTTTATTATACGTTCGATCGACTTAATATTACTAATAAGGGCCGTTATATACTTAGAAATAGGTTTAGTACGGTATTCTTATTTTAATATTAAAACTAGATCTTAGCTTTAAGTAGAGCGTTTCGTAGTTTTTAGGTACTTAGTATAGGGTTATTTTTACCTCTAATATATACTAAACTACGGTATAAAAATATCCGACTTTCTACTTATTTATCCCCTTATTTAGCTAAGTTTTCGCTAGCTTATTAATTCGATTAATAAGCTCTTTAAGGATCTCTACTTACGATTTACTTTTTATTATCCTAGCTATAAATATAAAAAAATCGCTCGTAGCTTAGATAGGAGCTCTAGGTTCTTATTATAAGTCTCGAAGCGGCTTCGGATTATATTAATTATACTAAAAAAGTCGTTTTAATTAAGATTACGTACCGCTTCGTAATAATAATTAGAGGCTTTATTTACGAGTATAATATTAATTACTAAATAGTACTAATATTCCCTAATTCTAACTTTTTTATAATAATTATAAAATATCGTTAGGGTTTCTTATAAAACCTTATACTTCCCCCTAGAATATAATTTCTCTTTTAAGAAGATCTTTTTAAAGTTTATAAATTACCTCGTATTTATTACTAAATTTTTAGTATTTATATACAATCCCTACGTCGCTATATACTATTAATAACTTCGGGTCGTCTACTTCCTTTTTTATTAACTAATCGGCGCCGAATTTCGTATTAATAGCGGTAATAAGTTATAAATCGAAATAAATAGAATTATCGATTATTATACTTCTAGTACTATATTTTACCCCGGTATATCCTTTTATAACGATAGATTTCCGTTAGTAATTATAGGGAGGAAATCTAGGTCGTTTACCCTTTTTCTAAATTCGTTAAAGCGATTATACGCTCTATTAACTTATACCTAGTCCTATAGTACGAATTCCTCTTTTATAATTATTGCTACTAATATTTTATATAGCTTTTATAATTATAATTACGCTAATAATACCCCTCGCCTATAGAGGAATTTATTAACTATTTTTATAATTCCTAAGCTTACGCTCGCGAACTATTCGTTTAATTAGTAGCTAAGGTCGTCTACGATTTCGTAAAATAGGGGTTACCCCTATAGCCCCTTTTTCTTATAAACCTTAGTTAAATAGATTAATACTACGTTAATTTACTTACCATTAAGCTAATCCGTAATTCTATATATCTACGTCCTCTAATAGTCCGGGTTAATATTTACTTACTTATAAGGGATTAGGATTTTATTTAAAATCGGGTTTTATCCTCTTTTTTTTTACTTTAACTCGCTAAGGGTTATACTCTAGCTTATACTTATATTAGTAATCGCTAGTATATTTAATGTTAATAAAAATATATTTAATCTGCGCGCTAGTTATAGTAAATCCGTACTTTTATTACCTAACGAATTTATTAAGATCTAGGAAATTCCCACTTCCTCTCGCTATCTCGCTACTACTCTCGTTTTTACTATTTTTAATAATTACTACTACCCTTTTAGATCGCTAACTATCGTACTTACTAAGATCCTCTTTTTTATCTAATATAAAAAAATAAGTTTTAATAATTCCTTTTTATAATAATAGTAATAGACGTTTATATTACTATAAAAAGATATAGTAATTAGTCTCGGGATTTTTATTAATTATTAATTTCCGCTATCCTATATACTTCTAGCCTCTTAAGCCTCGTACTCTTTATAATTTCTAAATAGCTTCCTTCTTTAACCTACCTCTTTTAGGGTAGTATTTTATAAAAATAGTTAAAAATAGATACTAAGTAGTTTATAAAAGAGCTATATAAGCTATTAAGAACTATATAGGCCGTTAAGTATAGTTAATAAAATTAAGCCCTCTTTCTTATAAAATTATAAATTTTAAAAACTTACTAAAAATACCTACTTATTGCTTATACGTAGTAGGGTTAAATACTTTAAAAATCTTATTTTTTACGGCCTCTTAATACCCTATTTTATATTTTTTAAGTAGTCTTTTTTATAACTTAATTATAGTTAGGTAATTATTACTTATTAATAATCCTTTTTATTACTTAGTTAATTTTTTAAAATTAGTAATCTCGTATTAAGAGCTAGTATGAAAAAACCCCCTTTAGTAGCCCTCTAAAAGATTTTTTTCTTTTCTTTTTAAATCCTCGTCTTTTTAGCCTTTTTTTAAGTTAATAATAACTCTAATAAAAAGTTATAGGACTATTTTAAAATAGCCGCCTTTTTTTTAAGTTAATCTCCGAGATTTATAATACTTTTAACTCGATATTATTAAGACCTCTAAATCCCCTCCTCTTTTATTAAACTATCCCCTATATTATATTTCTAAGTAATACCCGGGGGGTAGTTAAGGGAGCTATAAGGAGGTTGTTTAAATTATGGGCTTAAAGTTATATTTATAAGATCCTCGTAATAATAAACTTTTCTATATACTATAAATCTCTTAGCTTAATAACTCCTATAGGGTTACTTTTATTACTAAATAAGAATATTTACGTTTAGAGATCCCCTTTTTTAATTACGTAATACTCTTTTATACCGTATTATTAAACTCGTTTATTATACTAATTAATTAGGTAAGTAGTCGTTACGTAAGTATTTTTTTTTATTAATTTAATTACTTAATTTCTAATTACGGGCCGGTTACGGAAAAGTCGTTTAATAAAAAAGCTACTTAGGGTAATAGTAAAAGGCTAGTTACTTAAGCGGTTTTATTAATTAACGTAATTTAATATAATAAACGTCGACCTTTCGTAAGTAATAAAGGGCTACGATTACTTAATTCCGTACGGTATTTAAAAATCGCCTCCTTTTTTATTTACTTCCGTAAAGTTAATTAGTACGAATTTCCTATCCTATATAGTATTAAGAGGTCGTCTTTTTTACGTAGCGAAATGCCTTACTAATCTATAATAGTAGAATTTAATTACTAATTAGTATTAGTATCCCTATTATAGGGTAGTTAGTTCGAACCGTAGTTAATAAAGAGATTAATTAAATTATATAAATATTTACGTAGTAAGTATAAAAAAGAGGTTCTAATTATAAATTAAGCTAGCTATGATAATCGTAAATAGGGCCCCTAATTGGCCCCTGCGCAGTCGGCTATATACCGCGGTTAAATTAGACTTCTAATCCGATACTTACCCTAACTAAGTAGTACGGACTAATAACGAGCTTAAATATTATCTTAATAAAAAAAGTAATTAATAATTAATAAAAATAGTACTTAAATATCCTAACTTATATATACTTAAATTATATATAAAAAAAGCTAAGCGCCCTTATTAATTTAAAAATAAAAAGGAACGTAGTTAATATCGGGCTATTTAATAGTTTTAATACTAATTTACGAATTTATTTATTATTATAGTTAATAAACGTCGAGGGTAAATAAATAAAAACGCTAAGAAGCTACTATTTACGGCTTTAAATTACTAATAATAATTACGTAATAAAGACATAGCTATATTACTTTATAATAACTAATATTACGGTACTTATACTTATCCTCGGTTTCCCCTAATTAAAAAATATCGACCCGCTAATTAGTTAAAAATAAAAAAAATAGTAATATCTAATTTACAAACGATATATCCGCTTAGATACCCTAAAAAAGGGGCTACTAAATAACTTAGTTTAATAATACTTACGTATATCGTAATTAACTTAGCTATAAATAGTAACGTAGTATTAATAAATATAGCCGAGGACTAAAAGCTACGTTACTAAGACTTTAATAACTTTTTTTTAAAAAAAAAAAGGCTATTTCGTTATTAAATAAAGTACTATATAACTATTATATTAAGCTAAATAACGTAGTACTTATCCCCTAGGGACCTATTTACTTATTATTAAACTATAAGCTCGAGATCTTATATAACTATTTAATAAAAGTAGAGGCTAGGGGCTAAATACGCCCCTTTATAAGCCTAATAAGAGTACTTATCCTTTTTATACTTAAGAAAAGAAGAGAGCTATAACTTTACGTTAACTATAAAACGATTAATAAAATTATATAAAAAATAGAACGCCGCTATTACTAACTAGAAAAATACTAAATAAACTATTTAATACCTCTATTTTGATAAAGCTAGACCTTAAGAACGTATATTATTATATATATATAGCCGAGGGTAATAAATAAAAAACGGCTTTTTATACTAAATATAAGTAGTTCGAATACCTAGTCGTACTTTTTAAGCTAACTAATATGCCTACGACTTTCTAAGTATATATTAATAACGTTCTAAGCGGCCTAATTAATACTATTTGTATTATATACCTAAATAATATCCTAATATATAATAATAACTACGTAGCGTATAAAAAGTACGTACATAACGTATTATAAAAACTATAATAATAGAACCTATATTTAAATAATAATAAATACGAGTTCTATATATTATATATAAAATTCCTAGGGTATATCGTATTAAATAAAAATATAAAAATAAAACCCGCGCGCACTAAAGTTATAATAAATTAGCTATTTTTAAAGAGCGTTAAAGATATATAAACGTTCTTTAAATTTATAAAGTTTTATTATAAATTTATTAAGAACTATACTAAAATAACGGTACTTCTGATAAACTTATTAAAAAAAATAAAACTAGAATAGTTAGAGCTATTAATACTTATTATAAAGTTATTTAAGAGGCTATTAATAGTATTTATTAACGTATTAATACTACGATATTTTAACCCTACCCTATTTATATAGTTATAAATAAACGCTTTAGCTCGAGCTATCGGCTTAGTAATTACGTAATTATTTAAGGGTAATTAGTACTTAATTACTTATAGGTTAAGGAAATTAATAAATACGGAGAGCCGCTATAGTATAAGAAATACGGAGCTACTAGCTATTATAAATATACTAAAAAACTAATAATACTACCTCGCCTATAGCTAAGATTAAGTCGTAATATTTATAAATTATTTTAACCTATAGTTCTTAAATATAAAAAAAAGACTAAACGGGAAATAGCTATATTAGCTAAATAAACTTATAATATTTAATATTAAAATTAGGTTTAAGCTAAGTATAAAGAACTTAGTAAATAGACCATTATAAAGACTTAACTATAACAAAAGTAATAATAATAATAGAGTAGAGGAGCTATTATTAAAAATAAAGGAAGACCTTTATAATGTTAAAAATATATAAAAGCCCCTTAAAGTTATAATAATAAAATATATAAGAACGAGCTATAAGAGCAGCTCTTAAGTAAAAAAAATAATAAGTATTTTAAAAATAAAACTAGTAATAGTATAGAGAAATAAGTAAAAGAAATTAAGAGCTTTAGCTTAAAAAAACTCTAAGGAGTACCTCGAGAAGTATAACGGGGCTATAAGCCTAGGGTATTAAAATTATAATATAATATTTAAAAAACTACTTAAGCTTATTATTAAAACTATAAATTATAAACTCCTCGTTTTATAAAACTCCGATATAATAAGAATACTTAAAATAGTAATTAATAAAGAGAAGTTATTAATAATAAGTTAACTATAGGCTACTTAATAAAAAGACGCTTTTATAAAAAATAGGTAGTAAATTAAAAAGAACCGACGGCCTTATTTAGCTAAGAAAAAATAATAATAAAACTAAGTATACGACTTAAAAGAGCTATTATATTACGGTAGCCGTACTTACGTATTATTATATAAGGAGCTAAAAAGAGAGGTTATTAAAGTATATTATAATACGCTTATAATAAGATATTATAATATAAAGTAAATAATAGTACTATTAAAACGCTATTATTATTAAAATAGAATAAGTAGAAATATAAAAAGTTATATTAATATTTATATAATATATTAATAAATAAAGCCTTATTATTATAAGCCGTATAGCTTATTATACTCCCTACTTACCCCGGTTAAGTTATAATAAAAAATATTACTAAACTTTATTATAGGCTTACTTATATTAACTATACTAATTAGGAGGCGCCCTTATAACGCAGTACTCGTTATAATAAACCGATTTATAAAATATAATATTTATATTATTATAAAAATAACTTTTATAGCTTAGGGATTTATAAACCTCTTATTTATAAAAATCTTTACTAAGTTTAGAATACTTAAAGGGATCGTTTTTAATAAGGGGTCGTTATTTATAAATAAGTTTTAAACTTATTTTTATTACTTTTTAATAATAAAAAAGTATCTTAATATTACGTTTTATTTATAAACGGATAGTTAAATAAAATAATAGAACTAATACTTAGAGTAGTACTTTTACTACTTCTATACTTAAAATTAATTGAATTAAGTATAACGTCTTTATTTAGCTAAGTTTATATATAATAATACTTAGTACTTAGTAATTTATAAAGCGCTTACTAAGGCCCTACTTAAGTTCTTATTTACGTACCCTATATTAATCTTAATAGGGGCTCGAGATAATATATAAAATATTTTAGTTAAAGAGTATATAGCCCGATTATAAGCTAATTAAAAAACTCTATAACCCCTTATATAAAAAGTACGCAAAACATATAAATAATAAGCTAATAAAGTTAAAATAAATATATTATATAAGATAAGTAACTAAGTACTACTATTAAAAAAGAATATTAATAAGTAGCGTCCTAGTTAGAAATTAATTAATAAATATCTAGGCCTATTTAAAGTTAAATTAATAATTAAAATAATAGGGGTCGCTTACTAATTAAATATACTAACGTAATATAAAATATATAATATATCCTATATATCCCTACTTAAGCTATATTAATATTATAAAGAAGCCCCTTAAAAGCTTTTACTTATTAAGGATATAAATAAGGAGCTACTTTATAAAATAAAAAATATTATATAATATAGAGGGCTAAAGAGGAGGTAATAATACCTAATTTAGTAAAAAGGATATAATAATAACGAAAATATATAAAAACTAACTAAGTATATTAAAAACGTAGCGTTAATTAATATATATAAAGAACGAGTTTTAATTAAATAGCGCGCCCTAGCTCTTAATAAGCCTAATAACGTAGTAAACTAATTATTAATAATAAAGAAAGGGGGCTATATAACTATAACTAAGTAGCGTAAACGCACTAATTACGAACCGTTTTTCTAATCTTTATAATATATAAAAAGACCGCCCTTATTTATAAAAGAACTACCCTTATATATAAAAGGGCCGCCCTAATTATTATTTTAAGGGTCGTTATAAAAAAAATAATCTCCCTATTATTAATAAATCTATAAATAATTAATTACGAATATAAAGTATAAACGGGGTAACTATATACTAACTAAGATATTATTTAAGTAGCGTACCTCGTTATAAATAATATAAAATAGTATAATTATAGTATTATTATAAAATAAAGATATAGTATAAAAAGAGCTTATAACTACTTTATTATTATTATTATTAATAACGGAGGTCGAGCGGGCCTCCTTATTAGCGCACTTAAGTACTCTTTATATATTATTAATAATAATTTAATAAGTTTATTAAAATTATAACATAATATTAGTAACCTAAATAATAATAATAATAGAGTAATAATAAAGTAATAAACCTCCGAATTATAAATATTATTATTTAAAATAAGAGCGGTACTCTATAAAGTTCGGACTATAAATTTTATAAACTTAGGGACTTAAGATATTATTAATATAATATATAAAAGAAATAATAAAGTAATAATAATATTAAGTACTTATTATATCCTTATAAAAATAGTTCTACGTAGTATACTTAATATAACGTATACTAAATTTTAAAAAAGTATTAAATAAAAGAGCGAACTAGGGGTTATAAATTACTAACTTAGTTAATTATAATATTTAGTTTGTAAATCGAGCGCTTTATATATAATATAAGTAGAGTAAGGGAGCGGGCGTACCTAGCCGACCCCGATCTTTTTAATATTCGCTTTTTTTTTTTTTAATAAGAGTATATAATAATTAATATAAATAATATATAAGTAGTAATATATATATAAGGTTAGGGTAAGTAAAGGGGATATTAAGCTTTTTAAATAAACTATTACTATTATTATTACTAAGTATACTTATAATATTAACGACCGTTTTATTATTAATAATAATAACTCCGTAATTAAGAGCTATATTTATACTAAAATAAATTAATAATAAATATAAAACGACTTCGTAAAAGACTTACTTAAGTATAAAAAATATATAAAAATAGGGATTTAAAGAATATTTATTAACTATAATATCTACGTAATAAGGGAGTAGCGCAAACGCTAATAAAAATAAAAGACTATATATAAAAAAGATAATTATAAAAAAAAAAAAAAATTTAGAATCGTAATAGTTTAAAAAGGGGTTAATATTAGTAAATAAAAATAGGGCGACGACTACTTAAGTATTAGTAATTATAAAAACGGCTTATAAATAAGAGCGACTTAGGAATGAAATTATAGGGCTAACTAAATTTATTATTTAAAATAAAGGGCCTATACTCGGGCTAACGAGCGCTATTTATACTTATTTTCGTATTATATATTTAAGGACCTCTTAAATAAAAAATTAATATAATATATATAAATTATAAATAAGCTTTAAAATAAAGCCTAAGAAAGGGAGTACTTTATTAAGCTTTACTAGTTAAGCCTTATTAATTAAAAAATAGCTTAGGGAGTATAAAAAAGGGAACTAAATAATAAAAAAGTAGCTTAGGTATATATAGAGCGTTAGTAATATACCTTAAGAGAAGGGTAGATTTTAGTAATTTATTTTTTAAACCCTAATAGTAGTTAGCCTTTATAAGCTTCTTCCCTGTGTTACATACCTATTAACACATATCAATGCCCACGCTCGAGGATATGCCTCTCGGTTGGTGACAGTATCTCAACAGCCGCTTGTCAGCAACGCCAGCATCACCATAAGCACCACTACCTTCAACACGGTAAGCGTTCGCGTGATGCATATGAGCGACACTCACCATCAAGGCAATGTGAATGGGAACAAGAATCTCAATCAACTGGCTGGAGCGGACATCATTCAACAGCATCCCGATGTCTGTTTCACTTTAGCCTACGTTAAAAAGGTTTGGCGTAAGAGTTTTTCTGGTCCTTGGGTTCATTTGGCCGCCCATCCGCATGCGCATTGGTGTTGGATTACTGAGGCAGAAGGCAGAAAAGGGAGTGGGTAGGTGGCAGGTGGGTGAATATTAAGTAAGCAGTTTGTGCCCTGCTGACGGATCCTTTTACCTCCTTACCTCCGCAGAGGAATCGCCGGCTCTGCCCACGAACTTCCTCCTTCCACCGCGCGCAATAGACCAATACAGCACTATTGACCTCATCGTGACCGGAATATCTGATCCTGACGTGTGAACCAACAACCGATTTTGCCTCTTGGCCGCTACGCAGATTCTCATCATCACCATCATTGTGGTTAGCATCATTCTCTAGCTCATCCATGCCGGCATTGCGTCTCCTTCAATTCGCTGTCGCTCTGCAAAGCGCCTCCCCATGCGTTTGATAACGTGGCCCAGCTTGGACTCCGGTTTGGCACTGTCCTAGCAACAACATTGGCTAGGGCAGTCCGACAAGACATCATGTACGTCAGAAACGTCTGCCACGGTCGACGAGACAGCCAGCGCCCCCACGACAGGAGTCTTGGTGGTCCAAAACACGGTTGATATTGCCGAGTCGATATCGAGGCTGGATAGAAGGTTGATAGACGGCATGGCGAATGGCTTGGCTGGAGGACGCGGAACTAACGCAGCTGACGAACGAAATTGCCGCCGGCCGTCCTGACTCACACGAAACGCACACTACGGTCTGCATGCTCCACCAGCTTCTGCGGCGTCTGGGACTAGTCGATGCTGCGTTGGTCGCAACCCTTGCCTGCGCCATTGGCTGCAGCAAACCACCGGCTGGAGAACCTAGGGCCACAGCTTCGGGAACGCAAGCTGACTAACGAGCCGCGATGTTGAACATGATGGGCGGAGGGACTGGCACAAGGGCCCAAAGTTGTGCAATGCAGACAATGAGACATGCTCACTGGTCGACTGGGCGACGAAACAACTACGCCAGATTCGAAATGACGCAAAATGTAACGAACCACCGGGGAGGAAAGCCGAGGCAGCTGTGGATGCGGGTGGCAGGTTGGCGGAGGAATATCAAGAGTTGGAGAATCTCCTATGAGGTGCAAATATCTTGTGCCAGGTGATACTGCCAGGTCCATCGCCAAATCAGGCACATGGTCTCAAAGCCGCCCTGGACCGCGAATATGCGTGGATCTTAGACGGCCTATCACGAGCCGCAAAACCTATGAAAACAATATGAAAACAACATGGAGAGCCGGCGCTAATTGTAGAGGGTCTTTCACAGAATGGGGCCAAGATGTGGAAGGAGAGGATGGCCTCGTAACTAATTCACACACGCGGGCGGCCTGGGACAGGACCAGCTAATGTCTTGGTTGAACTTGACGAGCCCATCTCACGGACACACATCAAGACATGAGGGTTCCTATATGGAGCTGATCAGGATCAGAAATGATCCGGCAGTGGAGATTCAAGTTCTAGCCAGCCGGGACTCGTACCATATTATCCCCTCCATGCCAGATCATATGCGACCTTGAAGCTCCGTACAGTTTACTTGAGGTTCTCTGAAGACTTGACAATCACATCTCGGAAGGGCACGAGTACCTCGAGTCTGCCTTCACGTGAACAGATCGCCGAGCATCTCGTGATGGCTTTCCAGCGCTGATGTAATTGCATTCTCTTCCTCACCCATGGCACACTTAGTCGCAGCACCCTTACAATATCAGAGGTCGCCTGGCTTGTTGGATGATGCCCGTTAAGCAATCACCCCAGCTCATCCTCGGAGAGTCTGTCGCTCGCCAATCCGACCGCGCTACAAACTACTAATTTGATGGGAACAGACGGCTCAGGCGGTAAACCCATCTCCCAAGGCGCCATCAGTGGCAACTCAAAGATCCGCGATCGAGACATCTCGTAATGCTGTTCTTCGTTCCAAGGAATACAGTAGTCCAAGGGCATGAAAGTGGTCGTGACGGTGGCTCTTCTTTATCCATCACAGTCCTTTTCCAATACAATGAGCCTCCCAGAACCGCCGAACAAGCAACGACTTCACTGACTCGACAGACCATCCTGTCTGGAACGCATGCTGGGAGTTGTTGAATGGTCGGTTACACTAAGGGCATCGATACGGATTGTGGAGATGGTCTAAGCCATCACAAAAGAAGTTTACGTATCATGGTGGTACTATCAGGTTTCTTGAGTGGTGGGAATGTGGTTGGTTTGTTCATAAGATACCACGGAGCCAAAGGTCTATGTACATCATGGCCCACGGGGTAGTCAAGGCATGTTCATGATCAGACAGCATCGTTCGAGGTACCAAAATTATAGACGTATGGAATACTCAATTGTCGCCCAACAAGGAGTGTTGTTCACTAAATCTATCGTGCCATTATGAGCACACCAAGGGGGACACCATCTGGTCCGACTAGTGAATACCATCCTCCAATAATCAGCGGCCAAAACTTGTGACTGCTGGCCCGAACCTGAACCTCATCCTGGAATGCCATACTCGCGAGCCTACTTTATGAGTCGTGCCGTGGAGTCTTGTTATCGAGAACTCTTCATGTACTCTTTCTCCCCAAACTTTCAATGGTGCTTCTTATAAGGGGCGGTTGCCCTGCTCAAAAACTGGAGGCAGAGCCTCGTCCACAGCCTCCTCCAGCTCCCGTATGGCCTCAAGTGCCTTTTTGGCAGCCGCTAGAACTCGGGGCCTCTTTGCATTATCTGCCTGGAGCGCCCTCTCAGCCATTCTCTTTCGGCGAACGGAACTCGCCAGCTGTTGATCGATATGCGATTGTAACGCAATAGCGTCGGCTTGAGCCTGTGAGGCAGAGTTCTAGTCCTCCTCATTGTCAACGTAGCCGTCAGTCTGCTCTTCGATGGCGCATAGACGAGCGAGGGTCTTCTCGCGCAGCTGGACGATGTTGCTCTCCGATTCTGTCTTGTCCATACCCGCGTCGGTTGCGTACTTGGCATCGGCGTTAATCCGTGTCCGGATTTTCCGGAAACGGCCTTCATCCTTGATGTCGTCCAAAACACACTGCAAAATGTCTGCGCTTGCACCTGCATTCTCAAGACCCTCGTGTGACGATACCGTTTGTTGGGCTTGACGACTTATTTCGCAGAGGGCATTCTGGGTGGAGTGGGCAGATTCCGCAGCAGCACTGGGGCGAGACACATCGGGGTTCAAACCGGCACCCGAACCCTCCCCCAAATCCGTTTCCGAGACGTCAATGTCGCCAATACCGCTGTCATCGATCTCGTGGTTGGGCATACCGGTAGAATCTGGCTTGTCTTGAGGATTGTTGCTTGAGCCCGACTCCGACAGTCCACCTCTACTAGGTAGAGTCGTATTTCGCCTATTTGATCGCGGTCGGTCTCGCGACGATGTCGCAGTGACTTTCTCCATGTTGCGTGAGGATGTGTCGGCGGGAATTGCTGAGGGATTGGCGGCACCTGCAGGGCCTAGACAAGTCGCAGAAGAGTTATTAGTGTGAGAACGACGGGGCGGGGGAGAGCGAGGCAGAGAAACTCACCAAGTTTCTTTGCGGACGTGAATTCCCGGGCTGAAAACCACTGGTCGAGGTAGCTTGGGCCGAGACCGCGGATGGACACGAGTCGATGAAATAGACCGTGGCCGTCAATGTGTGGGGGAAGCTTCAGCCAGCACGCACGAGAAGCGACAGCAGCAGGGCCGAAAAAAAGGTAGAGATCCCAGTGTGAATCGAGATGCAGATGGGTAACCGCCTTGAGGCGGTACGCCACCTCGTTTCGCTTGGACTTGACTTGGACTTCCCAATGGTCCTGGTAAACAGATGCGAGGACCAGGCTTAACGTGGATTGGGGGATGGCACGCCTTAGCCACCGGGGGAACGGTTCGGCCTCAAGACGAGCGTGTAGCGTGGCAATTCGTTTGATCTTGGATGAATAGGCGAGAAGAAGTTGATTCCAGGCGTCAAGGATGCTTTGCTTGGACAGAACGGCGATTCGGTTGAGTTTCGCTACGGCGCGTTCAATTCCCGCGTCGAGATTGTCGTTTGCGTGGGGGTCTGATTGGGAGGGTGTGGCTGCAGCTCTTGAGTCCTCTGGAAGCGGTAGTTGTTGTGATGGTAAAGGCAATAGTGTCGAATCGGATGTTGTTTGCGGGTTAGGCGCCATTTACTTGAGAACGTCGTCGAAAATGAAGGACTGAGTCAAAAAAGGGCCAGGTTGAGGACGCGAGGTTGAGACACGCGACCGGAGTACACTCCGAGAGGTGGGGTGTGTCTGGGTGCCGGGTACCGTTGTGAGTGGGTGGTGATGACGTAACAAGGGGCAGGAGTGTGTAGGCGAATGGCCCGGTTGCAAGGTTACTAAGGTCAAGTATTTTGTACAGGATGGTGATATGCGTCTAAAGGGTAATGTGGTCCGTTGATTCTCCGTCAAGTAGTGGGGCGGCATGAGAAAGGAAGGTGCTGACCCCGAATGGGAGTGGAGGTGCTGGTGCCAAATGGCAGGTGCTGCTGGCGCGCCGAAAAAATAAATGCAAGCACCCCAGAATCCGTTCCTTCCTTCTAGGAATGACTGTCAGGCGAACTTCAAGTCCACTCGTCGGGAGTGTGAATTCTGAGCTGTGCCTTGTTCGACATGGGGAAGTATTTGCTCGAGCTCATCGACAACCGTGCATACTCACTACTTCTACAAGCACATGCGGCAATGCTTGTGAGTTGTTGATATTGAGAGGTGCTCGTTATGACGCCCAGCTGATTCAGCTGCTCACTACGGCGTGGTGCGGCTGGGGCGGGTTCAAGAGCTCGATGCCATCTGTGAGACAGAACTCATTCCCAAGCAAGTGTGCGCCAATGCAGCAGTGGTCGGCACAATCTTTGGCCTGCAGGGGCATTGAGTAAAAAGCTGAGGTAATCGCTGGGTAAGGTGAGCTGGGTAAGGCGAGGTAGGTAAGGTGAGTTGGGTGGAACAGGCAAATGACGCTAATGAAAAGCTGGCGCCCACCTAAAGGTACCTCATGCCGAGAGACAAAAGCAACTACTCCGTAGTGCCCCGCCGTGAAAATATGTTGGAGAGGAAGTTGCTCGCCCGATGAGAGAGACACGGAAGCACTGTGTCTACTTCCTTTCGTTCTAGCTGTCAATAAAGTAGCGAGAGTTGTGGGAGCGAAGCAAGACATCTTGGAGGCTTTTCCAAATGGGCAGGCGTATGGTCTGCAACTGCCTTACTGTCCTGGGTAACTTGAGTGGCAGACGGGAGTGAGGTTCTTTCCCAACTACCTTAACCGAAGATCCGGTATCCCTTCGATCATCCGTACCTTCCTCCGACATGATCAGGTACGTAAGGAAACATCTAAGGAAGGTACCTGCACATTACCCCTCTCTCATGCGAAAGGCATCTTTCGCCACATTCACGTCTTGCCAACCTCCCAATTGCGTTCATCTTCCAATGCCACACACCTCTCAAAGTCATCCACCTCACAACCTTATTTCTCAATCACCATTCCGTCAATCCGCGCACAGCCAGTCCCGTTCGTTTGATTTCCACCAATTCAGCCTGCACCTATTGACGTGTCAACTATTCCATTTTGAGTCGTTTGACTTGGACTCGTTCATCCTCGACTCGTTCGAATCACGACCAAATACCCGCATCCTCGGGATTTCTCGGGATTTCCCAGCACCAGTCATCCCCCAGCTTTGCGGTACGCCTTTCTCGCAACCAATCAGTCAGAGATCCCGAGCCCATTGCGTCATTACACAGTTCATCGTGGGCGCTTTTGTTTGTTTGGCCGTTGCCCACCCCCAGGGCGGCCTTGAAGGCGCCAAACGACATCAAAGCAACAGTGAGTGGTGCCCCAGCTGCCCCGATTCAGCAACCGCGGTGGCGCTAAGTGGTTGGCAGGAGCAGAAGGAGCGGATGGTCTGAGTGGCCAGCCAGCCACCTTCCGCCAAACACAGACACGTTCCAAACTCTCCCAATCTTTTGGGTGTTTTTGGCAAAACTTCCCAATCACATGACCTTTTTCCACCAACACGTTCAAGTACGTACCTACTCGGGTTCGGCCGGACATCACCCCCAATCCTGAACACCACGTGGCGGCAACACGCCCGTCTCATCCCACGTACCTTGTACCGCGTCACTCTCGTTATGTTGTCCCCATCCGCGGCTAAATATCTAGAGGAACTGAACCTCTTTGAGGCGAAATGCGAGTCCTCCGATCAACAACTTCTCTCACTCTACGAGCGCTTCAAAACCTCCTACTGTGGTGCAACGGCAACATCCTCGACATCGTCTATCGACTTTCGAATCTTCGCACTCGCTAACATCACACCTTATCTCGTAGAAGCCCTCTGCAGACTTCTCCATCGATCGACAATTGAACGAATTCCCACGGCTGACAACGTGAAGAATCGCCTGCAAAGTCTTGCTGTTGGGCTGGAAACTCAGCCGCATGTCCTTGTTGAATTTCTCGGGCGCGACATATGCTTGAGCCGGACAGCCATCGGACATATCCAGGACTGCCTCTCTGTCCGCCCAGACATCCGCCTCCCTGACCTGCTCCAACTCCTCTACGACGAGCAGGCCAAGGTGCTCAACAACCCCAAGGGACTGCGCCAGGTCGCCGACATCACCTTCTTACGGCGCGTGAGGGAATCTCGTGAGTCCTACCGACCTGTCGTTTCTGGTGCGCACCTCGCTCCCGCATCAGTTTGCTGACCCAGCATGTCTACCGTAGTCAACCCGGGTGTTGCCAAGACAAAGAAGCTCACCGTTGCCCGACCTGGACCTCCCCCCGGCGCTCGTCACCCATCCCAGGACGGGTGTGCTGACGACATCGTCAAAGAAAGTATGGTCAATCTACGCCAACCGCCCCGCGAGACGTTGCCGGCGGCTTCTGAAACCCACAAACACACGCTTGTCGACAGTGCCGACACCATTGTCGGATCAAACCAGTCTGTAAATGAGGACGAGTCATTCTCATTTGCTGGCAGCGGGCGGTCCTCGCCAGTCAATTCGCCCGAATCTGGACGAAGAGCGGGGTCGTGGTTCGAGGACCAAGGCCTGTCCGAAATGAGCGATCTCCTTCCACCGGACTCGCCCCAGAACCAACACCTTCCACCCGCAAAACGAAAGCAATGGGACCCACTACACGAGCAAACATTCAGTGAGAGCCGGGGAGAGGACTTGGCTGTCGACAGTGGCGACGCAAACCGGCTCAAAGTCTAGGGATCACCGAGCTGGGGAGTCGTTGAGGAAGAATTCAGTCTCCCTGAGACAGTCCAATCCCGCAGCCAACACCGAATCAAACGTCCACGACTATCGCCAGTACCAGAGGCTGGAGATGAGATGATACAGACAGACAGTATCCACCAGAAACCGTCGCCTCACGATATAGAGCCAGCTAGAGACGAGGAATTGAAGACACACAACGCCCATCAGACACCAACGTCTCGGGATACACAGCCAGATCCAGGACCCGGGCCAGAGAGCTCCAAAGCGGTCGCTGTGGCAAACATGCTCAAGGTAACCACGAAGGAGGCTAAGCCACCGCGGGGCGATTCGGTGAATAGCGAAAGGTCAAATGGCGTGCAACGAGGTTCGGCCGAATCCCGCGTCCATCCAAAGTCTCAGCAGGCCTCTTTGGACACTCTGATCGCGGGCCTACATTGTCTAGACGATGGTCACATGCTGAACGACGCCGTCGTCAATATCCTAATTGGAACTCTCGCATGTGACAGCGTGGGCGTCATTGACAGTCTCCAGCTCACTAGCCCCTTCAAACCGTCCCCGGGTCTGCAGATGCGACTGTTGGCCATGCGTGAAACGAACATCCTTGTCATGCCATGCTTCCACCGGCAAAGCAATCATTGGCGGCTCTTTATCCACTTGAGAGGTTCAGACTCCATTGCGGAGCTCGACTCGCTGAATCTTCCAAACAAGCAGGGATACAACACAGTGATCCCAATGGTAGCGCGAATCCGTGGCCCTCCCGGTCCCACAAGAGTTGAGAAGGTTCGTACAGAAAACCTCGGGCGCCCAGGCCCCGATCCCCAACGTCTTACTAGGGGCCTTGTCGCGCTGACTTGACTTGATCTAGATCCGGTGCGCCCAACAAGGCAACAACATCGACTGTGGCGTCTTTACCGTGGCGTTTGCCATGAAGATTGCGCCCGCCACGACATTTCCTCCGCCAGGCCTCGAAGACCAAGTCGATGTGCCCGTCTTGCGGCAAAGGTACAAAAAGATGCTACTGACATCTACCCTCGCCAGTCCTCCAGCGGCCCTTCTTGCTTTCCGCCCTCTTCGACGATTACAACCGGGGCCACACAACCATCTACTAGGGTCGGACATCAACGTCATTAACTTCCAACGGCGATTATGGGACAAATGCCGTCATTTAAGAGTCATTAGAGGCTTTGATGACAATCGAATCGCCAGTCTACAACTGCAATCCGAGCTCATCCAGGCTTCAGCAATCTGCTGTACCGCAGGCCTCGTCGATATGCACCATTGGCATGCTACAGCGATAGACGAGGCAACCAGAGCGGCCACTGCCAGGCGTACGCTCTCTGTTGTGACACAAATGAGGGATCAGATGGCTGATCTCCTTACGAAATGTTCTGGAACCCAGAACAGATACCTTTCCGCCCAGCAGCAAGTGGCTCTTCGGATGATGGGATCTGCCATTGGCACCGCTATCAATGAGTTTCCCGATCATACTCAGTCAAGCGCCCAGGCCCCAACCCAGTCCTTGGAGTGGAGTCTCTGGACAAAATGTGTCGTCTGGTGGCTAACGGCAAGGCGTGCTACAAATCTGTGCCACAAGTTACAGAAGCAGTGGCATGCCAACCATGCACAGTTGGTCGACGCGAGCAGGGATGAGGCCGAGGCAATGGGAATCATGCACAGGAACATTTGATCGAAATGCATTCATCGGTGGACATGGCTATACACGACGATAGACATCGGCATCTGCATCGTTTATAATGAAATGGGCCATGGCCATTGTTAGAAATGCCTTGACCACTCGAGGGAAGGATGGAAGCGGCATTTGATGAGGTTGGGACGACGCGTTAGATGGTAATGATGTATGATTAAAGCAAGGCGTCTGGAGTGGTTCGGGCTTAAGCAATGGCTTGTCAAGGCTTGATGATTGGGGGATAGTCATTAGCCAACTTTCACTGCCCGGGCTTTCAATGTTAGGAGCTTGAGAACACAGTTTAAAAGTATCAATCGTGATTGCGAACCCAAGTAGCAAAACATGGTATCGGTGTGTCGTGGTGTGGCCAGATTGCAAACTTCAGTCTCCTACTGTTGAAGGTCAGCATAATAGCCCAGATGCTAAAGTTTTCTTTACCACCCCACGAGTATGCGCCGTAGAAGGTGGCTATCCTAGAATCAATACAGGGCAGCCTTGAGAATGTCACTCGAGTCCATTCTGTTCACAGGCCCGGCCCATGCCAGTGAGACCCGATAAATTGAGCCACTTTTCTAAAGCTCGCCCCTCTAGCCATCGTAGCTTGAAAGATGACAATGTCATTCGGCAAAGCCATTGCAAAAGAAAAGAAAAGAACCCCGCCAGGTCCGGAAATGATAAGGATGAAGGTAGTTCAATGGGCAGACGCTGCCTCGCCTGGCATCAAGACGACGTCCGAGTCACCGATCGCTCCAAAGAGCCAGTGCTCGAGCGAGCTGTGGCGCTTAAAGCAGACCCCAGCTCAATAAGCGAATTATGAGGCTTTGAGTGAATAGCACATGCGCGAGAACCACCTTCAGTAGGCCCTGTGTGCCACGATTCTGCTTTTCAGCAAGTTTGAGGAACATTACCGATGTTGACTTCACTGCACGCCAGAGCAGGAATGTGGCGGCTGAAGTCATGAGCAGGTCGCAGCGCGGATTCATTGCAGCAATATCTCAATGCAAGGTACTTATGCTGGCCGAATACATTCGGTTACGTCGGAATCTCATTGAGAAACTTGCTCATTTTTGTTACTACATTCCCAGCGACCCCACTGCCGTGCTCGATCTCCCGCTTTGTTACATTTCTCGGCAGCATTGATCACGGGGGACGACGACCATGTCTCCTCTACCTATTCTCAGAATCCGGCGTTAGACACGGGCACCTGAACAGCCGTGTGACCCCAGAGCTGCGGCCACGAAGACTTCCCCAAGATCGTGCTGGGCGAGGTGCGGACCTTGCTCGCGCGGCGCAAGTCGTGCCACTGATGCCATCAGCAGAATCTCTGCTGCATCGGCGGGCTGGATAATGCTGAGCTGGTGGACCATGAGGCCAGCGAGCCGGGACTCAGTGTGTCTACAGCGCTAGATCTACCACGCAGAGAGCATAAGGAATCAGAATGGCTCCATCCGTCAAATCCGGGTTTCACTCAAGGCCACCGGCAAGATTCCATACCTACGTCGGGGCTGGGCGACGTCAAGATGCGGCATTCGATTTGAATCTGATGGACCACGGCGACCTCTTTATACGTCTGCATTCCTAGGGTTACATCTCGCTCGCCGAATTCATCGTGCCGATGTATCCGAGATTGAGCTTCATTGACGTGCCACGGGGTGGTGCCGATAAAAGGTTTTCTAAATCAAGCATCACAGCCATTCTCGAGTGCGGCGGCGTGGCAAGTCGCAAGCCAAACTTGGACCCAAACTTTCCTTCGGCCGCCTCGCGAGTTTTTGCCAGGGCCTGGAAGCCATTCACATGGATATGCTAAGATATCGGGGTAGCCAGGCCATAACCAAGGAGCGGATGGTCAACGTCTTAGACTCCCGTCCCTCGAGTCTTTCCATCATAACGGCTAACTTGAGTGTCCTCTGCAGGTCTCGCATCCGAAGTCTATGCCGCCATTGACCATTTCTACGAGTCGTAATGCTGCATGTGATAGCACCTGGAATCGCGCCCCGGAACCCACAGACACCATCGGGCGAGGATTGGCACACTCACTTGATTCGCGACGACGGCGGTACACAGCTACATTTTGCATATGAATCTCATGATGTTTTTCTTGAATTAGAGTCTCTAGACTCTCATCGCAACGTCGTACCGAATGTCGCCCCAGCTACTGTCGTGCCCTAGTCTCGAGACGTGAAGACGTAACACAGATGGCGTCTTGAGATCACATGTTGTCCGAGGCGGGGCATATTTCAGGCAACTTGAAATTAGGGAACTTGGATGTTTTCGCAGAAGATGAATTCCAGGACGCTCTCAAGATGCAGAGAAGCACGTTCGAGACTGGCTGCACGTTACTTGGCGACATGGAGCAGTCCCCACGGCATCCGCCCTGTTTCGGAGACGGCAGCGCGTCATCAGTGAGCCTTTCATTAGAGAAAGAAGCTTACAAATTAGCTGCAAGTCTGTGTCAATAGTTGTACAACACAGGGAAGAAGCTCACAGAGGCCAGCTACTGTTAGGGTCTAGAAGATAAATTACTGAAATCTGCGCCTCCCTCGAGGTATACTCTCAGCGCTCTATATATACCTGAGCTGCTCCTTTGTTGCTTGGTCCTCCTCTCAATGCCCCTTAAGCTATCCCTTAACCGGCGAGGCCTGACAGTCCGTCACTACCACCACGCTTCGTGGTGTTCATTGAGGAGGACGAGACAAGAGCAAGCAATAAATCTGTCATGATGTACTTCCGGCGCTGCCGTGCCGCAGTTTTGAGCCTTGAAAATGTCAAAGGCTCGCCACATCAGCATACAAAGCCTACGATTATTCCCAATCGAGAGATTATACCGAAGTGCGTTAACGACACAGAGGACATGGATCACATCGGTTGCATTTGGCGTACTTTGAAAGCAATAAGAGAGAAGAGGCCACTTATTCAGAAATGAACTGAATATGAACGGCGGATTTATCACGAAGTTCAGAATGTATCCTGGTGTGAAAAGTCTGGAGTACCTGTATAATACGTGTACAATATATCCGAATGAAATACCAGGAGGGTCTTTGAGAAGTCTCATCCACCCCTTGACTGACTACATGAAATGTGAGACAAATAGATAAGCGTCTAAGCTCGGGTTACGTTGAAGTTGAGCTTTCCACACATTCATTTCCCTCTTTCTTTGGCAGTGCCGATCTAAACTCGCTATGCAACTTCGCCATCATGGCTTCTCGCAGCCTCGTCTTTTCCAGTGCCCCGGCTGCTTGCCTGTAATACTTAACTCACTCGCGGATGCGAGGACCGTATCTACTACACATCATCTTAAAGGGCGCGCAGGCTAGCACGAGAGACGCCGGCACCGAGAACGTCCAGCGAATTCCCAGATCCTGGTACATCTTTGTTGTAAACATGGGAAAGGTCACGTCAAGGAGATCCCGAATCATGCCGCTGCCCGCAGATTGAACTGGCTGCGTCGATCGTGTGGGAGTCGGCCAGGTACTGCGTGTCAGCGTCAGACTGGAGAAGACTACGAGCATGTAGTTCTCAAACGGGATGCTAGCTATGATGCTCACGATCTAGCAGACCTTGGCTCCGTTGGTATACGAGAATCAGAAAAGACTGGCTGGCACTATGACGCTGGAGATGAAGATACCCGGTGGAAGATGGCCTTCCGGAGCCGCTACCAGCTCGTTCGGTGTCAAGGCCTTTCTCGATCCCTTTGTGCCGGGCGTTTAGTCTTATGAGCCTGATGACCGTGACGATGCCGACAGCAATGCCGAGAAGTGCAAGACCGCCCCACTCGGGCTCAATCCGCGATTCGGTTAGTCGACGGTAAGAATCGCGCCAAATAGCATATAGGGCACGCCTCATGCGAGTATCGTGTATATGGAGATGATCGTGACAATGAATTGGCGGAAGATGAGGATCTAAGGACGGAAGAGATTAATGCTGATCGACTGTCAGATTTGGACGCGAGTCGCTCGTCTGCAGCCAGGTTCGAAAGACCTGGCCCCTCGCCATCTCGAGCCCCTGAGCGCGTTGTTCAAGGATCACGGGACGTACGTCTCTGGAATGAGGCCAGTGCCCATATTCTAGAGGATACTGGAGATGATGGCCCTGACTCTCATACCGAGAGCCACCTCCACACTCAACAGCGAATCCACCGAGAGTTGGGCCGAGGAAGCATCTAATGAAAGGGCCGGCCGCAAAAGAGGCGACTTGTACCCATTTCCCGGCAGCAGAGAACGATGCGTAGCTGGAGTTCGCTCACGGGTGAGGACCCAAAGGTGCTGCGGAGCTGAGAAATCATGACAGCAAGAATGCCGCTGGTTTGGACCGCGCTGAGGTTAAAGGTGTTTGAAAGGCCAAGTGTATCGACCACGAGGTTACTGCGGCCAAATACCTCAGACGTATGGCCCCAGATCAGCGGTTCGATGATGAAGTCGATGAGAAACAACGCAAGCCCAAGGTTTGCGACATCCTGACCACCTCTGAACGCAGCCATGTGCTCTGCCTCAGCGTGAGTGTATGTGTACGAGCAGGAGGAGACTCTAAAAGTTGTAACGGATGCGGCGTTGCATGTCGCCCATCTTCGTAAGGTCATCCATTTTTGGGGTTTTCAAAGTTGTTGGGTAGGAACTCGCAAACAATAATAGGTCGATCTCAAGATCCTCCGCCCACATGAGTGTGGCTCACCACTTCGGGGGCCAAAACAGTATCGTTGAAGATGTTCTTGGTAGTTAATGTTTGAGTCTTGGTGAGAGTCAGATTGGAACGTTGAAAAAGGCCGCTGGACCGAGAGTTCGTCCGTCTGCCTGCCTTATGCGTCAGAAAAAGACGTGGGAGGTTCATAGATCGGCTGTGATGAAATAAGATGCCGAAAGACCGCGTCTCTTTGTTTCTGGGCTCGATCAGCGTGTTTCCTGTGGCTTTTCGTCTTCTTTGTTATCAGAGGCAGTCGGATGGCCGACAATCTATCTCACCAGCAGCATGTAGCGCTCTGAGGCTGTTTAGGCGGCCGTTTTGGCACCGGCTCAAGGGCGAGTGCATGACACGGGAAACCGGGCCAGGTATCCTGGTCGGATCGCCGCTGATAGCAAGTGATCCGTCCCAGTCAATCGTTATGTTCACAAGCTTATTTTCTGAAAGGCTTTAGAATATCAACGCCCGACAAGCGATTGGGCTTCTTGGGCGGGCGCTCACCTGTGTGGTCTGGTCGCATGGAACCATGT
The DNA here is from genome assembly GCF_023278565.1 of Colletotrichum lupini. Lineage (NCBI taxonomy): Eukaryota > Fungi > Ascomycota > Sordariomycetes > Glomerellales > Glomerellaceae > Colletotrichum > Colletotrichum lupini. Next base: position 13,251 of record NC_064674.1, on the reverse strand, counting down.
TCGCTGCCCCCGGTGCTGGCATTCCGGCGCTTTCTGGTCTTATTTAGAAACGCAGAATGCATCTTGAAGCTTTCTGTCGCCTGTTACACAGGTCAAGCGGTCGAAAGCGTAGATGGCAACATGAAGTCTGCCAAGTTCCAAGGCCACAGTTGTTGGCGATCCTGGCACAAGAAGGATGGTTTCGGACGAAACTCCAGATCCTGAACTGACAACACCTTTGGAGGAACAAGCCCGGTGGGTCATGTATGTCGAGGTGACGACTCGCATCTCTTGATGGCCACTATTTGTACTGCACACCCGTTGCTGCCGGGAATCGGGTTACTGTCGACACACCAGCCTCGTCATGCTCGTCGACACTGTCTTCATCGTCTTGCGAGCTCTAAAGCCCTCGGTATTGATCAACCTCTTGGTGAGCGTCTATCCACTGTATTTAGCAGTGCAATGAAGGGTAAGGCACATCCCGATTACGAACAAGACGCCCGACGAGTAATCTAACGAGGAGGCTATAGACCGGACTCCGATCAACGCAATAGAAAGAGTCAAGGATGCTTTCCCAGAGGTATGTAACGTTCCATCATCTTTTCATGCCTATCAGCGTGGATCGTTAACGTAAATATTACGCAAGACAAAGGGAAAACATCCCAGCTTATCAGTCAAGTCGGGCATCACGTAATCCTACATCTCCACTTAATTGATTCTTTAAAGTCCGATAACCGCCTCAACTCTTCCAAAGTTCGGAGAGGTACGTTCCCATTGACATTCCCGAGTTCGGCAATCTGCTGGAGCCGACGGGGCACGGAAACCACAAGGTGTTCTTTCTCATGCTCCGCTAAGCAATGAACCATGATCTAAACGAGTAGTAGTAGTGACTCCAACATGAAGTCGTGCTGATATGTAACAACAGCGAAAGGGTTTTAAACACTTCAGACACATATAGACAGGTTTACAGAGGTTCTGCAGGAACAGAGTCACAATGCCCTGGCCAAACAATCGGACGATGACGACGGCAAGCATTTCGAACTCAAACTCCAAGAGTGCGGGCAACTCTGGAGGTCAATACGCTTATCAACATGCTAAATTTTCTGCAGAGGTGGAATAGCCGAAGTTTGACGCGCTGAATACTACGCGTAGGATCGCCACGATGCTCCTAGCTAGAGCGTTTCTCGGCGAGGAGTCCGCTCATAACGACGAATGGCTGATCGTCATGATAGACTAGGTATATGGTGAACCTCTGCCTGGCTCAGAGACTGCTGTTTTAATTACGCGGGTAGCCTCACCTTGCTCTGGCTCCTCCTCAGGTGTATCAAGCTATGGCAGAAGTACAGTTACGCCGCGACACTCCCAACCCCTATCCTCGAGAGGCGCATGAAGCAAATTGAACTTGCCAAGCAGGGTGTGGCGAAGATGCCCACTCAACGATACTGTCGAATGGATCCATGAGGTTTCCAAGGGTAAAGAATGGGCCCTGTTGCCGTTCAGCTTAATATTCCGATCGTGTCGCTGCATGAGAGTTCTGAACTTCTGGGCATGTTCTGAGCGACTTATGCAAGCACCCCGAGTAAATTGACCCTCTGAGAGAAGAAGCTGCCCCGAGGCTTGCTGCAAACGGCTAGGAAATGACCTAACTCTACAAACTGAAGCCGATGCACAGCCTGCCGGACTAGGGTTTATGTGTAGTGCCTGCAAGCGTGATTGGTTTAAGCCCCCTGCCCCCCTTTTTGTTCTTCGGCAGGCCAGACAGAAGAAACAAACATTGAGCGATGAGATTGACAGATCGAACATCACCGTAGCGAGAGGCCGTATGGTCACGGAAGATATCATTCTCGCCGACGAGACATTCCTACCTTGAGGAGCCAAGGTAGCAGCCATGACTCACTTTCAATGGTATCGTAGGTCTGCGTGTTGGTATCCCTATTTCAGGGTAATTGGTTCGAACCGTGGGTTGACGAAGAGATTAATTGAACTGTATGAATTTCTGCGTAGGTGTAAAAAGGAGGTTCTAACTATAGGTTAGGTAGGCTACGATAATCGTAAGTAGGGGCTGTAATTGGCCCCTGCGCGGTTGGCCGTACGCTGAGGTCGAATTAGACTTCTAATCCGACACTGCGAGAACACGGTAGAGTGGTAAGGTGATAGCTTCGTGAACATAATTGAGGTGGATAGCGACCGGGTATCAGCCACAGAGAACGCGTCGTGCTTTGTCTCTACGAGTGCTGACCATCTAAGTTCCGGCCACAGCTCGCATGCCTGCATAGGCTCTTTTGCTTTGAACGATTTGAAGCTGGTCTTGACGGAATCATGCCTGACTACAAGCTCAAGTGTTCCAACGTTCCAACGAAAGGGGAGTTCCGCCACCGCCTTCTTCTTCTACTGCGTGGCTGGTCAGTCTTGAGTCCAAGTTGCATGTGAGGAGGAGGTCTGGATAGGTAGAAGACTTAAATCCCACGTGTACATTTAATCAAGAGCCCTCCGCATAGAACACCACCAGCGGACTTGCTGGAGAGGGCCAATGGTATCCTCCTATGGGATTTGTGGGCAACAAGCGTACTATCCAATGCCATTGCGGTTTGAGATGGTCTCAGGAATGACTGTACAACTATGAAGCAAGGCTTTGACATCACTATGACTGCCGAGCTCAGCTATCAAGTCGTCAGATCCGAGTGAATGTGAAGTTGCTACATTAGCTGAGATGAACCGAATTGAACCCCTCCGCCAGGCAACAGCGGCCAGGGCAATGTACTTGCGTCTCGTGGCTCAAAGTTTAGCATTGAAAGTCGCCAAACAATCGATGGCACTATCTTGACCGGCTGTACCCGGAGTTTTGAAGTCACACATTTCATAAACCTTGGAGTAGCTAATCATCAAATTACGGGAAGCGGGAAGCGTCAATAGAACCTTTCCCCTTCCTAAATGTGTATTTCAGCGCTTTCGTTTCTTGAGCTTCTTCGTACGTCACGTGTTTCTTAGCATGATACTTTGTTATCCACTTTTGACATCTCATCACCGGAATAATCCATCCTGGAAGTGCAGAGGAAATCAATAGTCATACTCTGCGAAGGGTTCTCAGTCCAGACGTCTTTCATCACCCATAGGATTCTACATGCGGCGTTGAGGAGTGTTTGCAACGCGGCAAGCTGTTTGTTACTCATTCAGCAAATTTGACTCTGTTCATCTCAGAGGGTACAGCGAACGTGGACCTAGGTTGATAGTCAAGGCCATGATACCCATGACGGAAGTAATGGCTAAAAGCTTGCACGACAGGAAGATGGCAAACAAGCCTATTCACGAGCGCGACCGTCTTGGAAAAAGAATTTCTGATGACGACGATAGGGGCATATGAAATCTTGACCGGAGCAGTTGGCGATGAAACGAATCGCGAGACGAGATCGTTGACGGCGTGGGCGGGGAAGACGCCGTCCTGGATATTCATGCTATAGGGATCAATAGTATGCCCGTCGAAGCCATAAGTTCGGTCTCTTCCAGGACAACACTTCGCTGATCACAAGACACAAAGGGCTCTCATACCTGGCCCTCGTCGTAACAAGCCTATCAATTCACAAACAAACTGGGAATGAACACGGTTTGAGTGTGTTCCTGGCGTGCAACTTCCATGACAATCAAGCGACAGCGAGGCTTCGGTAAAGTCTGGGCATCCTTCAAGGTCTCCCTTAGTATTGATGTTGCGTGGAATACGATCGAGGCATTGATTCAGTCGCACGAATGGGACCTGAGCTCCTGCGCCGTTGGATGGCGGCATATGTCGAGTACCTTAAACGGAAGTCCATCTTCTCTACGTTTCTCTCCAAACCCTTAGATAGCCTGCCTAAAAGGAGCGCCCGAGATGTCGGTGAAGACAAACCTGTCAAATGACAATCTAATTACATGTAGGATCTGGGAAGTGTTAGCTTGCTGACTTCTAGGACTGCCAGGTCATTTAACGAGTGGTTGGTCTGCCCGAGCATTGTCTGAATATGGTTGTATGTGTCACCATAGCCCAAGGCCCCCCGTGGAGCTCGGTGAGCAAGCTGTCTTTTTCCATGAAGTTAAAAGCGCTCTGGTTATTCCTAGCGGTTGCCACGGCGGCTTCACAGACTCTTAAGGTGAGGGGAACAAGTGCATGAAATACAGTACTAACCACAAGGTCAGTTGCGGTATTTTCAGCCAGCCTTTGCGGTCTTATCCCACTTGGCTTCATACCACACGGTACGGGCAGCCTTGACCTAGGTGGGTATGTGTTCATATAAGTAACTCTGTTACTTAATCGCAAAAAGTGCGCTTTTGCTATCTTTATTAGTAATGCCATCACGGAAGTACTTGATATACCTGTTAATAGGTGTGTGACATAGGGAAGAAGCTCATAGAGGCTAACTACTATTAGGGTCTAAAAGAGGAATTATTAAAATCTACCCTTCCCTCGAGGTATATTACTAGCGCTCTATATATACTTAAGCTACTCTTTTATTACTTAGTCCCCTTTTTTATACTCCCTAAGCTATTTTTTAATAAATAAGGCCTAATTAGCGAGGTTTAATAAAGTACTCTTTCCCCTAGGCTTTATTTTAAAGCCTGCTTACGGTTTATATATATTATATTAATCCTTTACCTAGGAGGTTTTTAAATATATAATACGAGGGCGGGTATAAGTAGCGCCTATTAGCCCGAGTATAAACCCCTTACTCCGAATAATAGTTTTATAATTCTATACCTAGGTCGCTCCTACTTATAGGCCGTTTTTATAATTATTAGTACTTAGGCAGTCGTTACCCCACTTTTATTTACTAATATTAACCCCCTTTTAAGCTATTACGATTCTAAATTCTTTTTTTTTTTTTATCTATAGTTATCCTTTTTATATATAGTCTCTTATTTTTATTAACGTCTACGCTACTCCCTTATTACGTAAATATTATAGCTAATGAATATTTTTTAGATTTTTATTTTTATATACTTCCCGTACCTAAGTAAGTTTTTTATAAAGTCGTTCCGTATTCGTTACTAACTCGTTTTAATATAAATATAGCTCCTAATTATAGAGTTATTATTATTAGTAATAGAACGGTTATTAGTACTACGGGTACGCCTAGTAATAATAATAATAATAGTTTATTTAAAAAGCTTAATATCCCTTTTATTTACTTTAACTTCGTACGTATATTATTACTTATACGCTACTTATATTAACTATTATAAACTCTTATTAAAAAGAAAAAAAAAGCGAACGCTAAGAAAATCGGGGTTAGCTAGGTACGCCCGCTCCCCTACCCTATTTACGTTATATATAAAGTACTCGATCTAAAAGCTAAGTACTATAATTAGTTAAGTTAGTAATTTATAGCCCCTAGTTCGCTCTTTTATTTAATATTTTTTTAAGATCTAGCGTACGTTATATTAAGTATATTATATAGAACTATTTTTATAAAGATATAATAAGTACTTAATACGGTTATTATTTTATTGCTTTTTTTACGTATTATATTAATAATATCTTAGGTCCCTAAGTCCGCGGAATTTATAGTCTAAACCTAACCTAGTGAACACGATTAATTATAGTAGAATTAGTAGAAAATGCCTAACCTAGTGAACACGATTAATTATAGTAGAATTAGTAGAAAATACCTAACAAAATTAAAGTAGGACGTTAAAATAGGGGGGTAGATTTAATAGAAATTATAGGGGGTAGATTTAGTAGACTTATCTAGAGTTAAACTAGACGAAAAGTATATATATTAATTTATTATAATCGCTTTTAGAAGCTTACGACTTTATATCCGTTTATATCCTAATAAGCTATCGCAATACTATAATTAATTCTGCTTCGATTTTATAATAGGGTGCCCGATCGAGCGATTACGGGCTAAGATGCGCCTAGCGCCGTAACTAATAAGGAGAGATAGTCTCCTATATCTAATATAACGCTATAGCCGAGATAGTTACCTATTTAATAATTTTTAATTCTAACTATAATTAATAAAGCTAATTAGTCTATAAGACTTATACTACCCGTTATAGAGTTATCTTACGACTATTATATATTATATAGTTCTATAAACTCTTCGTATATAATAGAACCGTTCGTTTTTAATAAAGAGTACTCCGTTACTATTTATATAACATACCGATTCGCCGTAATATATAATAAGGTAACGATATACTTACGTACCTAATACTATAATATCCTAACGTCTAGCCGAAGTAATATCGTAACTACCGTATTTAATATACTAAGTATATACGCGAACTAAGTAAGTTTTAAGTAGCTTCGCCGTCCCGAACTAATAGTAGACCCTATTACCTATCTAGCTAAGCTATAGACGGACGGGATTCGATACTAATAATATAGGTACGTTAGTTAGTAGACCTAGTAGATATAGGACTATTATTAGAGATATTACGGCTAGGTAAACGACTAGAAAAAAGGTAATAACGTACGCGTATAGTTAAAGGAGATACGCGCTTTATTATAAACGACGGGCATAAAGTACTAGCGGTTCTTTTTATCCCGGGCTAGAAGCTAGTAATTTAAAATAGGTCGCGGCTATTTACTAAGTCTAGCGCCGGACGTAGTTACTAAGGAGGTAGTATTATAATAAGTTACGGAGACTCTTTATTAACTATAATAGGACTATATAGAGTAGCTTAGGATATACTAAAACGATCTTATTTACGCGCATAATAATAAGTTAGAGCCGAACTTATAGCTTAAGTAAGTAGGGTAAGTAGAGTATCTAAGCGGATTACGTATTAGCTAGCTTTGCGAAATAGTAGCGCTAATTCGGGTAGCCGAGGAAAAGGTACTATAAATAATATAAATATCGGTTAAGGCGGTCTTAGAGCGTATAAAAATAACGTCGATACTTAATAAAGTAGGGCACGCGGTATTATTTAAAATATAATAAAAGGACGCGTATATTAAGCCGACTAAACTATTTAATAACCGTATAAAAGGGGATACGTAAGCGCGGTATTTAGACGTCTAGAGGGTCTTATTATACGTATAGTACCGGACGTAGGCGCTCCTAAATAAAGAGAGGCCCCCGTTCCGACTTACGGAGAGGTAGTACTATATATAGGACGAGTTTAAATAGCTAGCTAGAGACGCTACGGGTAGGGGTAACGAGACGCCGTCCGAGGCACTTTAAAAAGTAATACTAAGTATACTCGTTAATATACTCGACTACTAGCTTAGGAAAGGGTATTATAATAACGTACTAATAAGCGCGCTCGTAGTAATAAGCATCTGGGACGACGGCGGCTAGATTAATATTACGGACTATATAATAAAATACTCGGCCGTTATTAAAGTCGTACGCATATTAGTCGTTTATAGGGTATAAACGGAGAGGTAAGACGACGTCGTACGTCTAGCTATAACGATAAGTAAAGAAGCGGCCGACGATAGCGCATAAAGTCTTTTTATTTACATATAAAGGATAATATAGAGGTTTATAACTTATACGTCCGGGGCCCCCGAGGTAGAGCCGATACCGATAGATTAGATCCTTAATATACGTATATACGGTATATATATTTAGTATAATATACCGACCGCCGGCGTAATTAACTAAGTAAGCGAACGTATATTATATTAGTACGTACGGTTTATTATAAACTAGTTATTAAATATACTCTACGGCGCCGTTAACGAGGCTAGGCTATTATTTACGTAGCTTACGATAGTTAAAAAGAGTACGACGAGTAGGGGTAAGTATAATATACTAAATAGAGACGGCGCGTAAATAAGGGAGCGTTTATACGTATTACTACTGCGGATTTAATAGGTATTAATTAAGGACGATTATAATAAAACGCGCGAGGACTACTCGTTCTTATATAACGACCATAACGTATAGTTATAAAAGGGGGACGAGTAAGTATTTTAATATATTATTATATACTAGGCATAATAGCTAGCATAGGGTATAGATAAGTTAATAACTAACGAGGGCGGGCTCTAGCCGGACGCCGTGCGCGCGTACGGACGTACGCTCGAGTAGTTCTACGAGCGGCTATAGTTATTAATATATATACTTAGGGGCTAGCCGGGACGGGTAACGGAGATTAGTAGGGTGAGGGTAACTAATACGGTTAGTAATAGGGTACGGAATATTTTCGTATATAACGGTATAATATACTTTATTACGTTATATTATAAGGGGTACTAAAGTAGCGGCTAGACAAAGATTATTTACTAATACGTACCGAGGGAGGTAAGCGAACTACTTATATAGTATTTATAGCTTATACTACCGTTTTAATACGAGGCGGACGGTATCTCTAAGTAAGCGTATTACTATAGCGCCTTTTTATAAGCTAACGAAATCGTATAATAAAAGGCGAGCGGGGGACGGGGACTAGGCGTCAATAGCAATACGGGCGGACCCGATACGGAGACTAGTATTAATACGAGCCGTGGTCCCGCTCTTATAAATAGAGGGGAAGCGACGACGATAGATATAAATATAGATAAAAGCGCGGCGTCGTAGATTTAAATAAAAGACCGAATATAAATAACGGACCGAGCTAGGCATATTATATAATAATATAGTAGCCGGCTACTAAGGAATAAGCTAAACGTAAGTATATAATAATATTTTACTATTACTATTACGAACCGGTTTTTAAACGAGGCGTTCGGGTAGTAGGACCTTAATAAAGGACGGGAAGAGGAGGACGAGGAGGACGAGCTCGGTAATAGCCCGTAAGACTTATAAACTAAGTACGGTATACGGATTACTAAAATAATCTACGCGCGGCTACTCGTATAACTTAGTAGCGGCGTAGTAATAAAGTAGTAGTAGTTCTATAAAGTTAGCTATTAATAATACCGATTTTTAAACTTCGGGGCCGAGGACCGAGCTAGCGGCTGGGACGGTAGTAATAGCGTTTTAAAACGAAAAGTAAAGCTTTATAATAGCGTCCGTCTCGAGGCCCGGTTACGGCGCTTTACTTAGCTTTAGTAAGTAAATATAGTTAGCTAGCTATAGTAAATAATAAGTAACGACGCGGCCGCGTTTTATAAAAACTAAGAGAAAGTAATCCGGGCTATTATTAACGGGCATAGCCCCGTTATTTAGGTCCTAAGTACGGGCGGCGGTAAGAGCTTATTATTTATATTACTAGCGTTTTACTTAGTAGACGGCGTAACTATTATTATTATACTATTTATAGTATTATAGGCGGACTTAGACGCGTAATATAAAGCGTGCGGTATCGCGTTATATATTTAGCTTAGTTATAAAAATAACTAGGTAGCGTTTATTATTTTTATAATACCTAAGTCGGCCGTAACAAAGGGGTTCTAAGACTTCGTCGCACGGCTCGAGGTATAATAAATACTAAACTGCGTCATATTAAACGAGTATTATATTATTTTTAAAAGTACGCAGTCGTTCTAACTTAAACTCTACGAGCTAGGCGCGGTATTATAAGAGTTCGGCGTATAAGTAATTTATTTAATAATAACGCTAGCGCTAGCAGACGAGAACGTATTCTTTAGGCTTATAAAGATCGAATACGGCCGAGCGGCGGTATTCTAGGACCTAACGACGAGGCCTAATATTAAGTATAGCGTAGTAATAGTTAGCGGGCTAGGCTACGACGGCTTATACTTATCTCGCTAGTACCGTAAAATAAGGTAAGGCGGGGAGGATAAAGACGAAGAGGGGGACGTTATAAAGGAGGCGTGCCGTTAGGTTATAGAAGCGTAGCTTATTAATAGCTAGCTAAGTAAGGTAATTATTTATATTACGTCGATTAAGAAAGTAGAGTACTTAAGCGCCGTACTAAAGTACTTAGTATTTTATAATAATATTAATACGGTTTAAAATAAAATAGAGCGGCTCGTAGTATAACGATAGGGAAGCGGGGCCGCGGGCGGGCTCGTAATAATAACGAACGCGCTAGGGCTCGGTATTAATATACTAAACGTGCGTTTAGTAATTTACGCTAATATATTACAGTAGCTCCTATAGTTCGTATAAAAAAGCGGGCGCGTAAGACGGGACAGGGCACCGAGCCGGTCCGTTATAATTTATTAAGGGGCGGCCCCGGGCGGGGGTAAGTAGTAATATATAAAGGCCCCGGAGAAGTTTACGCAGACCTAAGAGTACTAGCGGGCGGTACTAAACTAAATAATAGACGGGTAAATAGACCGGTTCGGGTACAAGGTAAGCGAAGTACGATACGACTAATATTAATAACGGGCGTTTATAAAAGACGTAAATAGGGTACTAAAGTAGGGGGTAATAAAAGAGGCGGTACTAAAAGCGTACGTGCGGGCGTTTAAAAATAGCGAGCGGCGGTTAGTAATAGCATAATAATTATTAAAATAAGAGCGGATACGCAAAATAAAATAAAAAGAACGGTTCTAAAGACTATTAAAAACGTAGGGCTAATAATATATATATTATTAGTACTAGTAGCGGGATTATAATTACTAAATAGCGGACTACGGGGCACGCGAGCGGGTAGAAGATTAAATAGAAGTAAAAAAGGGTATTATGCTAGCGGAGCAGGAGCTATTTAAAAAGCGGCGGCTAGAGAACTTTTCGGCGTGCTTTACGTACGGGCTACTATAAGAGATATATAAGTTATAAAGAAGGGTAGAGGAAGAGGGGGAGTAGTATAAAAAAACGGCGAGCGGGCGGTACTTATATAGCGGGCGGCTACTCGAAATATATAGCTAAGGTATAGTCTAGGCGGGCGCCGGCAGTATAAAAAGGGTAATAATAAAATAAAAAGGATAGTTATTAGCGCCGTCCGAGAAGGACGAGTAGTATATCTAGCTAGGTAGGCTCGTTTAATAAGACAGTATATAGTATAGCCGGTTATATAAAGTAACGTATTTATTATAAGAAGAGGACTTAGGAGAGATCTTGCGCTAGATATTAGAACGATATCTATATTCTTTTTAAGGTATCTATCTTTAACCCGGGCCCGGGCGTGCTTACAATAGCTTATCGCTTTTTAAAGCAATCTAAGACTCGACGAGCGAGTTTATAAGGGTCTATATATTAGGCAGGGTCTAAGGAGAATTCTATATAGATATATATTATATAACGCACTTCTTTTTTATTAGAGGATATAAAAAAGGTTATATAACGGAAGCATATCTTAGTTTAATAATACTATCTATTTAGTATAGTTTAAAAGAGTAAAAGGATATATTAAAGAGACTAAGGGTACGTTTTACAAATGACCATGGTTTATTATCTAAATATACTAACGATTTAATATAACAGTCCCGAATTCCTATTATTCCATAGTATATCCACACTATTATAAAACTCTATTATAAATGACTATACTATAATTAAACTTATTTATATACTAAACGTTTATTAATTTATATTAAACGAGAATAAAAGAAGTGACGTTAAAAACGTCACTATAAGCCGAGACTTTATATTTATAAAAGAAAATAGTATAACTAGTTAACGGATATAATAAGCGAGTAAAACACGTTCTTCCCGCACTTTACAGGTCGGGTCTTATATTATTTATTACCATTCGAATATAAGATTAAAATATAAGAAAGTTTATAAAAAGAACTGATAAGAAATAGCTAGTTGGATAAAAAAAGTATTACGAATTCTATTTTTATTATACTTAGGGTGATCTCTTATTTATATCTTATCGAAGCCCCGCTATTTTACGAAACGGTTTAAGGCTTAAATTATATATTTAATCTTCTCTTTTCGATAACCAGTCAATCTGTTAACTACTACCAATTGAATAAATTTAATAAATAGTTTATATTTTTAACAAAAAATGAATTTTTAATAAATGATTAAAAGCCCGACTTCCAAAGTATAACGAGGACGTTTTTCGCTCGCTTATCTATTTTACTCGCTTAATATATACGTTATACTAAGAAATAACTAAAGCCATACGCTCGTAGTACTTTTACTACTATATTTAATATAAAACGGACTTTTGACTCTATTAATAAGTTAAGTTAACCGGGATTAGTATTATAAAGACTACTATAATAAATATAAGGGGATATAACGTAGATATACAATAGCTCGGATAGGAATAGCATAAAATAGGAAGAAAAGTAAATAAAAAAATAGTTAGAGTATTATTTTAATACCGAGTAGGATTAGGATTTGGGCAAAAGACAATACTTAACTTTATCATAAAAAGTAGAAATAGGGACAGGAATAATAAGGAACATAATCTAGGCTATAACGAAGTAAAAGCTAATAACTAAAAAAGTAATTACTTTACGTTTATTCTTATACTAGGTTAAACGGGTTATATTGTAACTAAATATTATTATGTAACTATTACGTTAAGAAGTATTTCTATTATAAGAGAAGTTAAGGGATAAAAGGATAGTTTTAATATAGAGGGACATACATAGGGTTAGAAACAAAAATCGTATAAAAAAAGTAAGCTAAAGAGAAAAAGGGAAAGGAGAAACTAAGAAAAATGAGACATTACTTCGTATTAATTAGATATTATATTCTAAACGACTTATACTAGAGTGATAAAGGCCGGTTGAATAGTAGGGCTTAATAAGGATAGCGTACAAAAGGAAAAGAAAGAAAGACGTAGTTATGTAGTACTACTTTAATAACGGGCAAGTTTAGGATTCGGGCAAAAGATAATACTTCATTTCATTATTTAGATTGATAATAAGGGCGGAATAAAATCCAGTTTAGAACAGAATATAATTTAATACTAGAAAACTCATTACTTTACGTTTAACTATTCTTATACTAAACTAAAGGGTTTTAGTTATAACTAGATAGTAGTATAAATTATTACGTTTATAAGTATATTAAACAAAGAGGGAAATAAAGAGAAGAACGACTATTGTAATTTTATAAAGATAGATATATTAAGAGAAAGGAAGAGTGGTTTGAGAAACTAGACTAAGGAGGAAAGAAGAATATAAGAAAGAAAGAATAATACTAAGGAGTATCCGTATACGAACTTATATTATAAACGGTTTATATAATAGTAATTAGGTTAGAAGTAAGTATAACTCGAACAATAAATAAGAGTTACAGAAATAAAATATACTCAAGGCTATAACAAAAGAAGTACGCCCATAGTAAGTAATATACTATTACTAGAATTATTATAAGCCGCGTTATTCCGTACCTATAGTATATAATATTAAGGTATTTCGTTAGGGTTAGGGTTAGGGTTAGGGTTAGGGTTAGGGTTAGGGTCAGGGTTAGGGTTAGGGTTAGGGTTAGGGTTAGGGTTAGGGTTAGGGTTAGGGTTAGGGTTAGGGTT